>NC_042495.1:3907038-3907958 GCF_005508785.2 Acyrthosiphon pisum | reverse complement strand
GTGTTAAATTTGAATTCAATGATATAATATCATTGTATAAGAAAAACGATTCTGAGCGAAAACGGTCAGTCAGCCTATGATATTATTACCAAGTATATTTGATGATATTATTGTAATTTATATAATATAACCTATTAACGTAGAACTTTTTTAAATTTTCAATCCTTAGCTATAAAAGTTGAACATTTTATAAATTTTTAACTACAAAATAATTAGGTATTACATTTTTAATTTGATACATTTTGTTAAAATTCAAACTTCAAATGCTTATAAAAAAAAATTGTGCATATATATTTTTAATATTTTTCAACTGCTATTATAACAATATATCAGGAGCCTTGCATTAAATTCTCATGCTTTTTAACCCTACAAATATAATTTCATTGATATTTATAGAAAAAAAACTAAAAAAATTGAAAACTGACAATGTCCGTAAACAGCTCAAAAAGAGTCAAATGCTAATATAAACATTCAGTGAAATTTTTATGTATCTACAGTCATTCGTTTTTTAATTACAACAAAATAAGAAAATCTTTACACGAGAAATCGAGTGAATATCAAATTTTGTAAAAATATGAATTTCAAACGCTCATAAAAATTTAATTTGACTTTCTTGTGGACATTTTTTTTTTTTGATAAAGGTAGACAGACCTATGAGGAATCTTGTATTGCGCATTTTCAAATCTTAGATTTAAAAATAAAATTTTTAGGAATTTCTAATTCAAAATAATTTGCAAATTTTCGTCATTTATACGTATTTTTTCAATATTTGAACTTAAGATGCTCATAAAAAAAATGTGACTATGGATTTTTAATTTTTTTCATCTGCCTTTGAAACAATATACTAGGAGCCTTCTATTAATTTTTCAAGTTTTTTTAACCAACAAATAAAATTTTATTGATATTTATAGAAAAAAAAA
>NC_042495.1:3903790-3905788 GCF_005508785.2 Acyrthosiphon pisum | reverse complement strand
TATTTTGTCCCAGATAATTTTTTTTTTATCAACATTTATAAAAAAAAAAATCAAAAAAATCGATAATTCAAATGCCTATAAATAGATTAAAAATTAGTGAAATATTTGAAAATAAAACTATATAAGGAAAATGTAAATTTAAGCAACTGGTAAAATTTTCAAGTTTCTACGACTCATACTTTTTGAATAATAACAAATATCAAAAATCGTTTGAGGCTAAACCGTTATTTAATGCGGTTTTGTAAAAATTTAAATTTCAAACACTCGTAAAAATTTTTTCGTCTTAGTCCGGTTGAGTTTTTTTTACAGATATTTAAAGAAAAACTTATGGAGAACCTTGTACCAAATTTTAAAAACTTAGTTATAAAAGAAAAAATTTTTACGATTTTTCAACCACTAAATTACTTGCAAATTTTCGCAATTTTGACATATTTCGTATAAATTTGAACTTTAAATGCTTATAAATAAAAATTGTGACAATGTATTCCTTTTATTTTGCAACTGCTATTGTAAAAATATGTTAGGAGCCTTGTATTAAATTTCCAAATCTTAGAATTAAAAAGAAAAACTTTTATTAATTTCTGTCTAAGATAATTTGAACATTGCCGTAATTTTTACGTATTTAGTCAAAATTTGAACTTTAAATGCTTATAAAAAAAAATCGTGACTATATATTTCTTTTATTTTTCAATTGCTATTGTAAAAATATATTATGAGCCTTGTATTAAATTTTGAAATCTTAGATATAAAAGGAAAATTTTTTATGAATTTCTAGCATAAAATAATTTACGAATTTTCGTGATTTTTACATAATATGTTGTCAAAATTTGAACTTTAAATGCTTATAAATAAAAATTGTGACAATGTATTCCTTTTATTTTGCAACTGCTATTGTAAAAATATGTTAGGAGCCTTGTATTAAATTTCCAAATCTTAGAATTAAAAAGAAAAACTTTTATGAATTTCTGTTTAAGATTATTTGAACATTGCCGTAATTTTTACGTATTTAGTCAAAATTTGAACTTTAAATGCTTATAAAAAAAAATTGTGCCTATGTATTTTTATAATTTTTGAATGTGAGTTAGAAAAACATATGTGGACCCTTCTATTAAATTTTCAAGTATTTTGTCCCAGCTAATTTTTTTTTATCAACATTTATAAAAAAAAAATCAAAAAAAATCGATTATTTCAATTGCCTATAAATAGATTAAAAATTAGTGAAATATTTTGAAAATAAAACTATATAAAGAAAATGTAAATTTAAACAACTGGTAAAATTTTCAAGTGTCTACGACTCATACTTTTTGAATAATAACAAATATCAAAAATCGTTTGAGGCTAAACCGTTATTTAATGCGGTTTTGTAAAAATTTAAATTTCAAACACTCGTAAAAATTTTTTGTCTTAGTCCGGTTGAGTTTTTTTTACAGATATTTAAAGAAAAACTTATGGAGAACCTTGTACCAAATTTTAAAAACTTAGTTATAAAAGAAAAAATTTTTACGATTTTTCAACCACTAAATTACTTGCAAATTTTCGCAATTTTGACATATTTCGTATAAATTTGAACTTTAAATGCTTATAAATAAAAATTGTGACAATGTATTCCTTTTATTTTGCAACTGCTATTGTAAAAATATGTTAGGAGCCTTGTATTAAATTTCCAAATCTTAGAATTAAAAAGAAAAACTTTTATGAATTTCTGTCTAAGATAATTTGAACATTGCCGTAATTTTTACGTATTTAGTCAAAATTTGAACTTTAAATGCTTATAAAAAAAAAATCGTGACTATATATTTCTTTTATTTTTCAATTGCTATTGTAAAAATATATTATGAGCCTTGTATTAAATTTTGAAATCTTAGATATAAAAGGAAAATTTTTTATGAATTTCTAGCATAAAATAATTTACGAATTTTCGTGATTTTTACATAATATGTTGTCAAAATTTGAACTTTAAATGCTTATAAATAAAAATTGTGACAATGTATTCCTTTT
>NC_042495.1:3902970-3903618 GCF_005508785.2 Acyrthosiphon pisum | reverse complement strand
GCAGTGCTCAAAAATAGTGTTCATACCACTACCCCACGCTCGACTGTAGCCATACCGCACCATAGTTCAAAACCGGATTTCATATCGCGACCGGCCCGCTTGCCGTTTATAAATAAAACGGTACGAAAACAGTAATGTTGGATACAAAATTGTTTTCATAATACCCATATCGATTTTATATTTCGTAGATATATTATTACTATTCTGCTCGCCGTGTTTTACACAAACTAAAAATCTCACTTCCTAAAATTGTTATAAATCGTTTAAAAAATTATTTTTTTAAACTTGTAGAGAATTTGACGAAAAAATTATTTTTTTAACGTTGACTAACAAAATATGAAATTTAATTCAGTATAATTGTATAACAAAAAAGGTGGGTAAGTGGATTTCGCTCTGCTGTACAGTAGGTTACAAGTGGGTCACTGTATAATGGATGGTATTAAATTTGAATTCAATGATATAATATCATTGTATAAGAAAAACGATTCTGAGCGGAGACGGTATGTTAGTCTAGGTATAAGACATAATATTATATTAGGTACCTATAATAAATTCCAAATTAATCATATCATAATATTTATTAGGTACTTATAACGCGTTATACATCAACAAAAAACCGTGGTACTATCATAGATATATAATAGTATA
>NC_042495.1:3899605-3900526 GCF_005508785.2 Acyrthosiphon pisum | reverse complement strand
GACTTTATACGACACTACCTGCCCAAGGAATTAACTTAGTATTAAAAATATTCAACAAGCTCTATCTGACCAACAAATTCCCCAAACAATAGAAGAAAGCAACAATAATCCCTATCCCAAAATCGTCAAATAACCAACATACCACTGAAGGTTATCGGCCTATATCGCTCCTCTGTGCATTAAGTAAATTATTAGAAAGAATAATAAATAACAGACTCAGTTGGTACCTTGAAAAAAAAACCTACTTGGGGAAAAACAATTCGGTTTTCGGAAACAAAGAAGTACTTACGATTGCCTAACCAACATTGAAACTGAAATTCGCGACACATTTACTACAAAACAAAGTATGATACTTATATGTCTGGACATATGCAAAGCTTATGACACCGTATGGCGGTACAAGGTGCTTACAACTCTATACAACTGAGGGATCCACGGCAGCATTCATGTTTATCTACAACATTTCTTATCAGATAGATCATTCATTGTAAAAGTCAACAACACGCTCTCTGAAGAATTCACTATAGTAAATGGAGTGGTGCAAGGTTTCCCCATTAGTGTTACACTTTTCTTAATTGCAATCAACGAAGTTACCCCATACTATCTTTAATCGTGATTATAAGTAATTGCCAATTGGATTATTGGACTATCACGTCTTGTCGCTAATCATATCAGCTGTTATTTGTATTGTTAATTTTGTTCTGTGCACGATTGCCACGATTATCTATAATATTATCACGGTTTATAAGTATACCTATTACCAGGTTATCGTGAAGTACATGAAAATACGTTGAGTAGATAAACGGTTATTAGGTTATATTTATTGTTTTAAGCTTGTAAGATAATTCATATTTAACTGTGCCAAATACTTTAAATGATTTGATTAAATCATGATCTTGAATCGTTAATGTTAATAAACTT
>NC_042495.1:3896417-3897383 GCF_005508785.2 Acyrthosiphon pisum | reverse complement strand
TCAGAATCGTAATTTCTGATTTCAACATACACACTCAAGAACCGGACATACACTCCCGGGGGGTCTGCGATCCGACGTAGTCGGATTGCCTACCTGACTAGCTACTTGCATACGAGCGACTTACACTCCCACTGCATCCGATCCGCCGCAGACGAATTATCCGTTCGGGAATCGACTTTAACCCAAGATGACTGATAGCTAGAAACTCACACACAGAATCCAAATTTCCGATTTCAACACATACGAGAACCGGACATACACGCCCGGGGCGTCGTCTGCGATCCTCGGATTGCCTACCTGGCTGGCTGTGTCGTACGGTCGACTTGAATCGCCCGACTTACGACTAGACACTCTTCAGAGTTCAAAAATTACCGCTTAACCAGGGATGCCAACACGACAAAACACAATACCCGACGACCCCGCGTTTCCGCCGCAGGCCGGATCGAAAAACCCAGCCCGAGACGAAACGACAAAGATGCACCACCGCCCACACAGTCTTTCCGCCGCAGGCGGGATGACAAACACCAGAATCTAGTCTTATACTATAAAACGTGAACCCGAGGGCGCAGCCAGTGTCGTAATTCCGAACTGCTATAGGGAACCCACCAATCAGAAAATTCCGTCTCGCCGGCGGGCCGTCTCCCGATTATCGGTCCGCGTTATCACTCTCTCTTATCACTTTTTGCGATTTTTTTCAAATTCCGAAGAAATTTCGAAGAAAATCGAGTTTTACTCACCCGGGGGGCCTCGGGGGGCACCGTTCGGACCTTATTCGCCTTCCCCGCTAAATTTATAGGCGGCGCGCGTCGGCGCTATCTCCGGGGGGAGTCCCGTGGCGGAGCGTGGTCGCGGAAAGCGGACGTCCCGCCGACGAGTAGGTATCGCTATATATATATGGGCATAAATACGTGCGTCGGGAGGTTTGATTTTTTTCGCGAATATCGCGTTTTCGACGTCAGAGGTCGG
>NC_042495.1:3883112-3896317 GCF_005508785.2 Acyrthosiphon pisum | reverse complement strand
ATATTCAGCCACGCGTAGGGAATTTTAAGCCATTTATTTTAAATCTATATTAGACGCCATTTGGCGTCAAACGCGTTGCTGAATGATACTTATGACGCCAATTGGCGTCAGTACGCGGTCAACGTGTTACGTTGGAGTAATTGCCGTTCTGAGTATAACAAATCTAGTTTAATAGTTAAATAAAAAACTCATCATTCTTAATTATAATACAAAAATAACCAATAGATACAATATTATCTATTATATTATCTGACCAATTAAGGACAGTTTTTTAAAAAATTATACTGTCTTAAAAAACCAATTATAATAAGTAACTAGTTTTTGTAGTTGTATTAACATAACTATACAAGTGCATAAAGGCATTTATATAAAAACAAAATGTATAGAAAAAATATAGTAGAATTAGTTATTATAAGTAAAGGCACAATAAAATATTTACCTGTGAAAAGATATATTAGATATTCCATCTTGTTTTAATTTTCCAGAATAATTGACACACGTAGAAACTGCACAAACGGAACCACCTTTATGTTTATTGGTTGTAGCCATTATTAATATTGCGTACCAATAAACAATTTAAAATGCAAATTACAAATTTTAAAAAGATAATGATAATCAAATAAACGCTGTAAACAGTGTAAACTGTAAAGGCAAAAAAGGCTAAATAATAAAAGAAAGCATGCTATCCATGCTTTTAATGCTTATCATAGTGTAGTATGTACGACGATTACGTCAAGGCGCAAAATACCCCCACTCCTATTTTTTCAATATTTCTTAAGTGAGGCAACCTTTAGTATATTCTATAAACCTTGATTTGATCCCACGAGTCGATAAAAAAAAAGCCTTAAGGGACAAATTGATCCCTCATAGGCCATAGCCCACTTGGAAATTCTACTGAGGGACAAAAATGGTTCTGTGTTAAAATAAATTTCTATATAATATAATACAATCGCTTCTCAAAATATGGTATTCTTGCATTTACCTAACCAATTGTAAATTTTATTATTTAAGTTTTTAGTTTTAAACGCAAAGACTCTTTTAAATATCATATAAACTTCAAATCATTTTTTTTAAAAACTAAAAATTTGAGTTGTTCCAGAGGTGCGACGTATAAAAAATTGTAATCGGAGTATCGGACACACCGAAGTATCGCTTATCGGTCTAAAATGTATGAAAAATGTGTGCTGCGATTAATGTCCCACGTAAGTCGAACGCGAAATAGTACCAGGATAAGTACCAGGAACGCATGCTCTGGGGGCGTTGAACGAGTATATTATTATTTATTATGTTTTTGTGTAGATATGCCGCCGCCAAAGTCGTCGAAAAAACCGAAGAACGGCGTACCGGTGGCGATTGGACCATGCAACCCTGGTACCACATAGTCGGAATTTTGACATTTTTGAATTATTCCAGGTGTCCATTTTATTTGTCGTTAGTTGGTGAACAAAAATGGTTTCGTACTTCAAGTAAGTAAGTATGGTTCATTCAAGCGGTTTGCAGTAAAAATACCTATTATACAAATTGTAGAATAGGACTTCGTCTAGAACCGTAAGAAGTCCGATTTTCGATATTTCCATTAATAATTAGCTAAATAATCAATCGATAAAATGGAAAAAAAACTTGCCATAATATACTTACTGTACGTTATTACCATTTTGTGATATTGGACGGTTGAAATACGATAGCAAAAATCGGGTTACTCACGATTTTCGAAAAAAAATTCTCCTCTACAATTTTTACGATAGGTATATTTATACTGTAAAACCCTTCAACAAGCCGTTTTAAATTTGAATTTAAGAGGACACCACATGTCCACATCGACATGTGTCTTACAACGGGCAACGGGTATGAATAATAATAAAACTGGGATCATAGCCATAAATTGGGGTTTTTTTCTAAAAATCTATTTTCGTTATAAACTTATAGCTTGATAAAATGATTTTCTTGAATTTACCTATAGTAAATAATATTAATTTACCAAACTCAAATTATTTAATTAAATACAATTTTTCTTGAACTAATCAAAACTAATAATTATTTTATTATATTTATACAAATAAGTTACAAAATAGGTTTTATTGAATTAACTAATCATTGTTGATTTAATAAATTCAAAATACTTGGTTCCATACAATTTTAATTAGTTTGATCAAAATATCACTGAATGAATAATAATTTGATTGAAATTATAAAAAATCATTGGTTGATAATTAATAAAATATATTTTTTGATTCGTATAGTATTTTTTCGTTCAGTGTACCTACAACAATGTATCTATAGCAAATGTAACATGGCAAAAAATATTTTGCGTGAGACAAATTTTATCTTTCTGTGTTTGTATTAGTGGCTCCAAAATGTCTGAACATATAGGGTAGACAATTTTACAAATCTATAGCGGGCCTATATTATAGATAACATAAATAAAATAAAAGTTATTTGCTTCTAAACATTCCGTTGTTTGTTCTTTTTATTTGCTTGTAAAAAATAATTGGATAATGCTATTAAAAAAACGCTGTTGCACACAGATAAAGTTCTTCTATACGTGTTGTGAAAATTTGGTACGTGTACAACAGACAAGGTGCGAGAAAAGTTGTCTCTCGCAAAACAATTTTTGCTATGTTAAGGTGGGATCACACGGCGCGTGGAGTGTGGAGCGTGATATATACCGCGCACAGTAAAACCGACGCGCCGTTAGATTGGATAAGACGCGCCGCACCAATTTTCCTTTGGCGCGGGATACAGAGACCGACAATTGTCGGGAAGAGACGCGCCGCGTGCCGCGCACAAAAATTTTGCCGCGCAACACTATCAGACGGCGCGTCAACTGTACCACGCTATACCACTCCACGCTCCACGCGACGCGCAACGCGCCGTGTAATCCCACCTTTAGACATATTTTGTAAGACGGAGACGACACGTGCGGGTGGGACGTCATCTTAATTAGCTAAATTAATAGATAAAATGTAAAAAAAAACTTGTAATATTATTGTACGTTTACTTAGTTATTACCATGTTGTGATATTGGACGATTGAAATACGATACCAAAAATCGGGTTTTTCGCGATTCTCGAAAAAATTCTCCTCTACGATTTTTACTGTAAAACCCTTCAATAAGCCGTTTTAAATTTTAATTTAAGTACGAAACCATGATTATGGAAAAAAATGTTATGTCCAACAATTAATAGTTACGACTAATAGTTTATAAATATCCAGATAAGGAAATAGGTGACTATTGAAATGCACCAAACTAATTTTCGACGTAATTTTCATTTTTTAGTAACCGGAATCCAGTGTGTTATGTTCTGAATTTATCTGGCCTGTCCGCCTCTTAATATATGTATTAAAATCGAATTTAAGTTTAATGAAGTCAATATTTATAGATAGAGAAAAATAATTTTAATTTACCTTTTGTAATAATTGGTGAACACACGGCGTAACTCAGCGTAAGCATAAACGTAATAGAACAATTTTCCGCATTTCAGGTCGGTGGCTTACTATCCGTCTGTCTACAAATACAATGTTACGTTATGACACTAGGGAATGAAATTGTTTCATATTATGTGGAGTAATTATAATAACTAGAACATAATATGTATCTTCCTTAGACTTAAATTTTCAAATAATATATTTTATTATAGCACTATAGTATAGAAGCTGTATTTCGACAAAGTGCTGTAAAATGCTAATATGAACATTCAGTTAAATTGTCAAGTATCTACAGTCATTCGTTTTTTAATTACAACAAAAGAAGAAAATCGTAACATGAGAAATCGAGTGAATATCAAATGTTGTAAAAATATAAATTTCAAACGCTCATAAAAATTTAATTTGACTTGCTTGTAGACATTTTTTTTTTGAAAAAGGTAGACAAACTTATGAGGAATCTTGTATTACATTTTTAAATATTTTTTTTCAAAGTTCGTATATTATAGTTCAGTGCATATTATATACAGTAAAATTATATAAAATAATTAAAGGCCAAATTTTTGTACAGCCAACGCCTAAAAAACGTGCAATTAAAATGCTGAAATGTGCGAAATCGCGCGAAAACTAATTTTTGTTAGGAAATTATGTAATACATGTTTCACTATAGGTGCTTCAAATTGTATTTTTATTTTAAAGGTTTTTGTTAAGCTTCGAACGGTGTCTGTTTGTCCACGCGATTTATCAACAACGGCTAAATGTACAGAGATAAACTTGATTTTATTTATTGAATCGTTGTATAGATTTAAAATATTGTTTCCGTGATTTCTATCAAACACTGATTTGGACTTTTTCATGGAGTATTAATTGTCCCTTGAGTTCTCAATTTTTTTAGGTCCATCTCTTACTGTTTCAACTTCCTACATCTATTTGATAATTATTTAAAATAGAATATTGTTTTTCAAGTTTTGTTATTTAGTTTGGCAACTGGGAGTCAATAATTAATGTCATCGAAAAAATGATAAATCAGATATAATATATGTAGTATACCTGTATGGGGACTCAAAATGGATTATACTTTTTTGATAGATTATTTAATCGACAATCGTTATTGTGGTATCGTCATTTTCTTAATTACGCCCAATCATATCGATATAATATACCTATCATATTATACTATAATTATATTGTTAGATAATGTTATAAAAGTCCAATACTTCATAAAACAACATAATTGAGAAATGATAATATAGATAGATGTCCATTCGCCTATTAATATATATTAAAAACGAATCTAAGTTTAATGAAGTAAATGTATTGATAGTTAAAAATTATTTTAATTTACTTTTTGTAATAATTGGTAGTTTTTTATAATTTTTCAACGGTTAAAGTAACAATATACGTAGGTATCAAGAGCCTTGTATTATTTTTTTACTCAACAAAACGCTTTTTGGTCAACAAATAACATATTATTGATATTTATAGAAAAAACTAAAAAAAACTAAAAACTAAAAAATTTACGTTAACAGTTCAAAACAAATCCTAATATTTTTAAAATTTTATCGTATAAATAATATGCTAATATAAACAATCATTGGAAATTGTATGTGTCTACGGTAATTTGTTTTAGAGTTACACCAAAAACTAAAATCGAATTCGTCAAAAACCGATTTAACGTAAACATTTCAGGTTCTCCTTAATTTTTTTTTTTCATTTTGTTTTTCTCTGTGCTTTTAGGAGTATGGGTTATTTTGACCTTCCCAATGCACCACTAGATTCAATTTCCCATCGAACAAGATACTGAAGTTCAAAATCTAACCATTGTACTTATCGTGTACACAGATATATAAAAAAAAATAAAAAAACACACATCATTATAAAATCAATACATTTATCGCTCCGTTCAGAATCTAAAACAAAAATGTGTTCGCTACATCAAAATAATTAAAAATAACATCTATATAATATAGTAGATGAGTATAAAAGTGTGATCATATTCGCCCCGTTATCGTACCCATCTCGCCTGTATAGTAAGTTGTCCCCTGGGGAATATTCGGTTTTAGGTAGACCAAAAATTAACTAAAATCAAAAATATATTCTTACAGGAGGTCTATGGAACAATTGATCAACCGAGTACTATAGAAATTATCGTTTGATAATTACAGGTTCTTATCATTTGGGCACACGCGAGCGAATGTTATAATAGTTTATGTGGAACAAAATTTTAGTATTATTTATTTGTTTGAAAAAAAATTATTATTTCGAATAAATATATAGTCACCTATCTGGCTGTCTAGAATATAGGTACTTATATATAATATTATCATGACGACGTATGTTTTTTATGAAGTCCGTTCAGTTCACAACAGTCTGATATTTAATTGTTTATTGCACGCCACCGTCAGAATTACTTATCTAATATTATAAAATGTCTTTTATGTATTTATGTGTTCGGGTAGCAATCATGTTAATACTCCTAAACTTGCGTAGTATCATTAATTTGGTTCAACGTACATGCGGCTTCTTCGACGCCGTGATTAAGTGGAGCGCTGGAATTTGGTGTGGCCTGACGGTATATAATATTATATTATATTAAATTTAAACAAATTACAACACTTTTACATAAAGATAAATAATAGCGAGACATGGGTAATTATTTTTATCTGGAACCAATTCCGCGGTTCGGCTTTTTGACTTGCCCACTCGGGCATATAACAGCTAATATATTATAATTATTTTGTGTTTAAGGGAAACTTCGTGGATGACGGGACGACATTAGCGGCTACGCCCCGGCAGCCGTCAGAAATGTGTGCTCCTCCACCGATACGGCAGACACCACAGCCTGATGCAGTCGTCGGAGAGCCGGAGGTAAAATATTTTAGATCTCTGTTTTGTTTTTAAACTACAAGTTTATTGTCCAGAATAAAATTGCTTTTAAGCTTCATTGGTCCCCAATCGTAGCACTATAGGTAATAGACAATACTAAACACTCTGTGCGTGCCCATACCATTCCCGTCGAAATTCAATTTGTTTTTGGTTATGTTTGTATTTTCATGTTATACTGTTATCGATAACCTGTTGTCCGAAACGTTCGGCCGTTATTATTGGTTTTTAGACTTATCACCATGACAAAATAGATGGCTATTTCAGCAACTTTTTGATAATATGCATCGTATCCGCCGACCATTACGTCTTAAAACTCGTACTGTTGCCGACATACCTATCTAATTTGTCATTATTATCACGACTTTGCGGTAGTTTGTGGAAATTTCAAAGCAATTAATAAATTGTTATTGACTATTTAGGCTCTTCATTTTGATATATTTTGCCTGCGTTATAATATTGTTTGTATCAGTAACTATGCGAGCTTAAAGTTGATGTCTTGAAATTATAAATTTAATGAATAAAAATGATTCTTAATATTATTACTGAAAGGTACCTACTACACACGACCATTTAAACCTCGTCGTATATTATTGTTTTGTGATTATTTTTGTGTCTAAGACAAACGGATTTAAACATTATATTGTGTTATAATATTATGATCATATCATTATTTCGAGATTGTTGTTGTGTTTAAGGACAACGATGACACGCTGCACTTCCGCTACTACGTGGGGCCGGCCCTCTTCTGCACTCAGCCCATGCCGCCTCCAGCGAGTGCCATAATTGCGGCAAATTTTTCATATCCGCCGCCGCCACTGCCGGAGTACTACATTGGACCTACAGTATTCGACATCATGGGGCCACCGCCGTTGGCGTGTTGCGTGGTGGCATCAAGATTTTGTTATCCACCGCCGCCGCCCCCGTGTCCAGGGCAGGGTCGGACTGGCCTATGCAACAGACTGGCATTAGCCAGTGAGGCGCCCTTATCTGTATGACTCTATATGGGGCCCTACCTAACAGAAAAATCATAATTTATTATAAAATTGAATATGATCTGTATTTGTAATGTGCATTTCAGCATTTGCCATTTATGTACAAATGTTAATTTATAAAATAAAAATAATCAAACATAAATACAGTGTAGTAGTTTAGACGGACAAAACATGTTCGTGACGTCTCAACGTTTGTGTTATCGTCTTATCGGTGCGACGGTGTTAATATGATTATATCAATTGGGATTTTGGAGGTATTTATTTTTAGAACTGTAAACCTGAGTTCTCATTGGCTTGAGCTTAGATCATATACAATGGATAGAGCTATAAGCAATAAAATGTGTCGCCAACATATCAAGAGGGCATCTCACTTTTACGCATGCGCAAAGTACTGTTATCAGTTTTATCACAACCAACCTAATCAAATAATATTATACAATCTGTTGTTTAATGTTTAACATTTTTAATTTGTTTCATTTTAATTAAGTTTGACATAGATACTAGACATTAGATCACGAACTACTACATAGGACTGGACACTCCGGGCAGGGGGAGGGTGGGACACCGGTCACAAAGTTGTACGGGTATGTACGTTTGCGACTGTGATGCTATCTAGTGACGTACTAGATTTACTACATTTCGAATTTTACTTTTATAAACATAATATTTATATACATATAGACTTATGAAATATGAAAAATTTATGAATATGTAATTAAATATGTAATTTATAATTACTTATTATATTACCATGAGAATGAGACAATACTCAAGTATGTCTAATCAAAAGCAAGTTAGAAATCACGCAAAAAAAAAAACTTTCCAAATTGGTAGCAACATAGTAACTAGTAATACGCATTCATTTATTTAGAAATAATAGTGAATATAAAAAGTTTGTCGTTGATTTGAATTTTTGTATTTTTGATCGTTTTTCAGTTATCACTAGTGACTAGTCACGACTTATCACATAAAATAATTTACAACAGCACAGTATAAAAAAATGCCACCAGAGAGCAGCTACATAGCGAACGTACGACCACCGTACAACTTTGCAGCCACCTTATTTTATACAGTGTCCAGTCCTATGTAGTAGTTCGTGCATTAGATACTAGATAGTAGATAATGGAATAACTGATAAAGCCAAAATAAAAATGCACGCATGCGCAGTAGCTACATGCCCTCTTCATATGTTGGCTACATACTCGTTACACGTGAGGTATAGTCGTTGCTCTATCCATTGTATATGATCTAAGGGCTTGAGGAATACTTAAATCAGTACACAATTATACGTATATACCATAGCGAGTAATTGCTATATTACTCTATGGTATATACCCTGAAAATATCATTATCCATTCGTCATCAACCCGACTTGTTAAATACGTGTTCTCGTTTACCTTATTAGTTATTATACGTTTTTTTTATTGTTCGTTTTTTACATTATTAAATGGAGAAACGTAAATTTCAATCTGGGGCTTCGAAACGTTCAGCCAAAAGAAGAAATGATTTGATTGCTTGTGGTTTGTCACCAAGTCAACAAAAACTAAATTTTGTATTCCGTATATTATAAGATAGTAAGATAACTAATAACTATATGTGTATAATATGCTCCATAACTAATAAGCTCCAGTTTCCGGTAAGTACTCATAAATTATATTTTTCTGTTTTAAGCAACTGTTTTTTAGTTGTTGTTTAAATCATTGGTTTTAAACATTTTAAACATAACCATGTTTGATTAATTTTGATGTTTAAAACATGTCAACTCTGATAAATAAAGTATGTTGTAAGAACTGGTACTGAGTGTCTGATCCCCACTATAGGGTGTAATATATTATATAGTGTGTTCAACTTCAACGATAAAGGTAACATGAAATATTTCGAACGCCCCAGACAGAATTTTGTCATGATAATATTATAATAACTTTATACTAATATTATTCGTTATTATAATGTTGTAATAATATTTTTAAACAAAAAATTACTGTCTGGGGCAGAACCTTGAATTTCATTTGGTTTTTTTTTTACTGTATAAAGGACTTAATATTACACCTATTTTGAAAATTTTAAATATTCAAAAAAAATCCCCTTAGATGCATAACAAAACAATTTTGTTTTTGATTGTAACAATAATTTGAATTAGTTTGATTTAAGCAACTTTGACTTTTTTTATCTTAAAATTTGACTTAGTGAGGGTGAGCCAAAGATTTGATTTATGCATGTTATATGTATCATATTTTTTAACAGTCTATCTACAATTCTACAATGTGGATGTTGCGCGTGTGGATTTGAGAGGTTTCGGTGAGGTATGACCGTCAACCAGTATTGGATTGTGCGCAACCACTTTCTCTCGGCAAACGGAGTACACTTGAGATGAGCTAAAGTGTAATAATCATGGACAATAATACTGAACACTGCTGTTACGTACCTATATTGCCTATACAATACGCCGGGCAGCACATTATGTGTCGGGCCGGGCCCGGAACGAATAATAATAGGTCACGTGCCCGGTTACCGCGAAATACTTCGATACGCACCTTATCACACACCGATCGACCTGTGTATGTATAATATACATATGTATATAGAGTTCAACAGTGAGTGTGTAGTACCATTTTTGATATGAATTTTTTAACACTTTGTACTTTTTGCCAGTGCAAAAATGATAAAACTGACCGGGATATACTTTTATTTGTATATGTTATTTAATCTAATACACTAATAATATAAGCTTT
Source organism: Acyrthosiphon pisum (assembly GCF_005508785.2). NCBI lineage: Eukaryota > Metazoa > Arthropoda > Insecta > Hemiptera > Aphididae > Acyrthosiphon > Acyrthosiphon pisum. The sequence continues at coordinate 3,886,284 of NC_042495.1, read as the reverse complement.
AACAGTAGTTGGTTCTAATTGCGTTTTTTACGCGTGTATCTATTTTGATACAAATTAAAAACAAAATAGTGTTTCTGAAAATATTCAACTAGGTACTCCAGAATCCTTATCTTTACCTAAAATAATTGATTTTCCATAAAGAAATGTGTGTATTATTAATTATCAATAATTATTTTTTTAAATTAAAGCGCCTCAGAAATCAATTACGATAGTAGGTAAGGAACTAAAAAATAGTTTCAACTTTTAACAGCTAGTATCCAGATTTGTGAATTTTTATTATTGTAATTTTTTTTTTAGTATTAGAATAGAACTGATTTTTTTGTACTATTTGCTTGCCCAAGATGGAAACGACATGATTTATACTTAATTGTTATAATTGTTGTCTTAACCTAGTTGCATGTAACATGTTTAATATTTATAGAATTTGAATTTTCTCCTTGTTACCTATAATTGTTTTCTTCGCCTGGTTTTTATGTACTAACATTTCTTTACCATCCTTTTAACTTATACCTGTATTAAACGCTTAGTACATCTCAGTACCTATAACCATTGTAAACTATTGATTGCGCACCTCTATGTCATCCTGCATTATGTGAATTCAATGTTATTTTAAATTGTTACTATTAAATATAAATTTGCGTGAAGTTGAAAAGAGACGTGAATTATGATATTTGTAAAATAAAAACGATATGCATATCTTATCTGGATAAACGAGAAACGTGTAGTATAACAATCTGTGAATAATTCCAATGTTTTAGTTATTATATTCATTTTTATTATTTTATAATTTTGATTAAATATGATTAACTGGTGTGTGGTTCTAAACAATGATAATGTGATTTTAGACAAATGTGTGCGTTATTGATAAATAATATCAGTGTGTCAGTCACGACTTATTCTTATTGGTTCAAAAACATATAAACGTGGCTGTAAATGTCCGCGGTGAGCGGGGTTTTTATGACACATAGGCGTCATGGTGTAACTTTTTTTTTTTGTAAGGGGAGGGCGGGTAGGTATGAGGCAATGTAATTATTGATACGCAATAACATAAAACTAAAATATAATAATTATAGTATAATAATTATATTATTATTTATAGTCACATAATAATTATATCTGTTATATATTATATTAAAAGGATTAAAAGGAATCATCGTTATCACGCCACGACCACGCCTTCACCGGGTTGTACTCGCGGTATTTAGACAATCCGTTTTTTAATGCATAATCATAACAGTCCTCGCGTCCATGATGCCAAGCCTCATAAGTTGTGACATCGTCCCAAGGGCATCCATTTTCATGCGCATACTTCAGACATTCAATTTGACCTTTTCTCGCAGCATCAGAACACGTGCGCTCGTCCCATGGGCATCCATTTTCGTGTGCATACCGAAGACAGCCCAGGTGTCCAAATTTCGCAGACTTAGAGCACGTGCGTACGTTCCACGAGCATCCATTTTCATGCAAATACTGAAGACAGCCCAGGTTTCCACGTATCGCAGCACTAGTGCACGTGCTTTCGTCCCACGGGCATCCATTTTCATGCAAATATGTCAGAAAGTCCAGATTTCCAATGGCTGCTGCAGTAGCACACGTGTCTTCGTCCCATGGGCATCCATTCTCATGCAAATACGTCAGACAGTCCAAGTTTACGGTATATACCCAAGTATCTTTGCTCCAGGGACTACCGTTCTCATGTGCATAAATCAAACAGTCTAGGTTACCTGATATCACGGCATTGGTGCATGCCGAATCATTCCACTTACCCGAGTCCCAAGGAACGCCAATCTCGTGAGCGAACTTCAGACAATCAATATGTCCGTGGTATGCGGCCTTCTCGCATATGTTATCGATTGATTTGTTATAAGCGACGGTCTGAACCTTGTCAAAAATCGACCGCCTATCTCCGAGTGGGTCAAAACCACCACTCTCCGTGTTCATTTTCGTGATTTGGAAAAGTGACTCGCAACAAATCTGCAAGTCGACGTCTGGGACTTCCAGCTCGTCGTACTTTTGACGCTGGATTTTATTACACGCGTGGTAAGCCAACTTCAACAGACTGGGTAGGACATAAGTTCTCTCGTCATTAGCAGTCATCGTGGCTGTATTTCCCAAACAGTTAACGCTAGAAGTGAGTGGATTGCGCGTACTGTAAATAAAAATATAAATATAAAACAATTACAATTATCAAGATTAAAATGACAACACATCCGCATTGACAACACACACCTGTACAATACTCCGTCACAAAAGACTTCGAGAGATTTATTCGATAGAAGTGAGAACGTGAGTTATTGGCAGCGTTGGTATCTACGAAAACAAACAGCAAATTAGTACAGACAGTCGTCTTTTCTATACAGAGAACAGAGCACGGTTAATATCTGATTCATAGCTACGTAGACTATCGTGTCTATACGATAAGCTCGTCTCACTTCTAGAAATTTCCTGGTACATTATACTGTTAAGGGGGGTCCACACTACACCGTGTCGTGCAAAATAATCACGGTTACCACAGTTACCAAACGATACCGCATAGTTTAATATATTATTCAACTTTTGACCGTGTGGTTACATTATATTTGTGAACCCGGCTTTATCCGCACATATAGATGTAACCACTATGCGGTAGCGTAGCTGTGAGCCTATAAACCTAGTTTAAAAAATAGAAATACGGTTTGCATATCGTGGTATGATAAGAATATGACTATTGATCATTTTGTTTTAGGTTATGTTCTAGTCTGATAACATTCTTATCACTAACTGGTGGTCCAACCAGGGTTGCCAGATTGGGCGGTTTAAAGCCAAATGGGCTTCCTCAGAAGGTCCAATGGCGAGAAAAATTGAGTAGTTGGTGGCTATCAAATATTGGGCGGCTTCGGGTTCAGGCTGACACCAAATTGGGCTATCCGGTATTTTCCAAAAAACCAAACATTTTCATTTCAATCTTTAAATATTTTTTATAAAAAAAAAAAAAATTGATTTTAATTTTGATATCTATTATTCTATTTGTGATAAACTATTGTGTCTGCTGATTACCACGGTTCGATTTTCTGTGGTATTAGTGATGCTGTCATTAATTGATAATTATGTTTGGTGTTTTAATCAGTGTTGACACGGACTACTACACTGGACTGGAAACGAGACGTTTACTGCCGAGCCGCTTAGTGTCCGC
>NC_042495.1:3872080-3882895 GCF_005508785.2 Acyrthosiphon pisum | reverse complement strand
CCCTTTCTACACCTCTCTCGCGGACACTAAGCGGCCCGGCCCCCGTCACCCGCCTCCCTTGACGTTTCCAGTCCAGTGTAGTAGTCCGTGGTGTTGATCACGATTAAAGATCTTTAATCGTGGTGTTGATTAAGTTAATAACACGGTTTAAGATAGATTTACTATCTTAAACCGTGGTTAATAATCAATTTATCAATCGACCTTATTATCAATTAACTAATAATAAATTATCATAATAATTTAAAATTATAGCAATATAGCCCATGATAGATTCAAGATTGCAATATTGTATAATACCACTGTCCATGAATTAAGCTAGGTATTAGTTATTACTTATTAGCCATTAGGTAATATTCTGTATATTTTATTTATTTGTTAATTGTGTAATTTGAATTTTTTAATAATGGGAAAATATGGAAAGTATAAAAGAACTTATGTCCGAGAATGGGAAAGCAAACCAGAATTTAAAGGTACCTACTACCTTCTCACTTTAATTTTTTAGGTGTTTTGTTATTTATATTAAAAATGTTGAATTTATTACAAGGATGGCTAAGAAAAGCAACTGATGAACAATCTAATGATAATGATTTGAAAGAAGCGTATTGTTCAATATGTGAGTGTGTATTAAGGGCTCACTTACTATTTTCTTATTTTTTATCATTGTATATTTTGGTAATCAGTGTAACACGGTGTTATAAATAATGATCAAATTATCACCACTGAAACAGTCTACTTACATTTTTCCTATTGTGGCCTTGGTGATTTTTAATTTTTTTTTTTGGCTTGTTTTTTGGCGGTATTATAATTTTTTTAGTGTTTTTGGGCTATTTCAGAAATATTGTAACTTGGCGGTTTTGGGCGACCTCAACGCTCTCTATCGGCGGTACGCCGACTTATCTATCTGGCAACCCTGGGTCCAACTTTGATTGTTTCTAATGCTAATTTGTTCAATTTATTAAGTTTTAACTTGGATAGCTTATTTAGGTTCAAATAGTTAGTTAATTTTGTAAGATTGTGCACACTTTATAATGTCTGATTATTTAAGCAATCATGCTAGGAGTCTGACGGGTGATGTAAAACGCAGATATTTGGACAAAATTGAGGTTTTAGGTCCAAGAGATCCCTATTTTTTGATGAAGGATTCAAGTATTATCTGGACAACTGACTTGGAAATCTTACCACCAATAACTTACCCTGACATTTTCAATTATTTAGTTTTAACCAAAAGTTTTTATACTTTAGACCAGTTTAAAGCTTATAAAAGTTTGGATGCTTACAACTTTTTTGTGTCTGGTTGGGTTTTTAATGCTAAATGGCTTGCTTTAAATGATTATATTCTTGTAGTTGCCGAGGTAAGTAAGTTTACTAATTTAAACTAATTTTTAATACTAACATAAATAGGGACATAGAATATTTAAAATTGTATAAATCAGTAAACTTCCTCAAATCTTTTTTCAAATTTACATTTTTTTTTTTTATTTTGGCACTAAACTAAATGTTTTAAATGAATTTTTGAACCCGATATTGAGAATTTTACGTTTCATAATAAAACTCAGTAGCATTCTACTCAATATTTTTCTTCTGCAAGGAAATCTATGAGTAACCATGACAGCAAAAACCTTACAAAATTTGGTCTCACAAAAAAAAAAAATGTATACATTTAATTTATGTTAAAAACTGATATATTTTATGATACGCATGCAAAACAATTACATTTGAAGCCAGATAATAATGTTTTTGTATGTGTTAGTTAGTTAGGCTTAGGGCCAGTTGCACCGTCTCTGATTAAAGTTAACCGGAGTTTAATCGGCCGAATTTGCCCGGTTAAATATCTGTTATCAGTTTATTAAGCTTAATCGATGTTTAACCGTAGACGGTGCAACTGGCCCTTAGTACTAACCTTGGCTTTAGATTTTCTGTTGGTATTTACTACTTGCTAAACTTGCTTTGAAACTATTTTACTACTTGCTTTGTAACTGTATTTTTTTATATGGATTTACTTCAGCTTACCGCTTACGCTCAAAATTTTTCTTCTCATTCTGTGCTTATAGGTGGCTCATTCTCAAAGAATGAATGATGCAAAACTCTTGCCTTGGCTTGTGCTGAAGAGTTGTGGAAGTGTTTGGGGTGCACATTGCACATGTATGGCTGGCTTAGGTGAATGTTGTTCGCATGTTGGAGCACTACTTTTTTATTTACAATTTGTTTACCTAAAGAAATCTGAAAATGGCAAGTCAGTGACAGATGTTTCAGCTTACTGGGTAATTCCATCCAATCAACATGCAGATCCCAAAAGAATAAGCGAAATTAACTTTGACCATCCCAAATCTATGCTTCCCCAAAACCCAAAGCGGAATACTAAGTCTAAGTCTGATTTTACCAACAAATTGAAAACAACTTTAAATGATCCACAGGAATTTAAAAACTTTCTTTCAAACCTTGAAAAAGCTAATAGTAATGCTGCTATACTAAGAGTTGTAGAACCATACAACTTAAAATTTGTTAATAATGAGTTTCCAAAAAGCCTTGCAAATCTTTATAAAGATGAGTATTCCATACTAAACCTAGAAGAATTAAAATGTGTAGGTTTAGAACTGGACTTTTCATTAACTTCAGAAGACTGTTCTTCAATAGAAAACTCTACAAAAATGCAGTCTAAAACCGAAAATTGGTTTTTATACAGGAGTGGTCGTATAACTGCATCTAGGGCTAAAGACGTATGTTCAGTAAAATCAACCTGTTCAAATAAATCCCTCCTTAAATCAATATGTTATCCATTAAAGAACATATTTAAAAGTATCGCTACTGAATGGGGGATTAATCATGAAGAAGATGCAAAAGCTTTATACATGGAAAAAAATAAAAATCACCATATAAATTTTTCTATGGATAACTCAGGCTTAGTTATAAATCCAAGTTTGCCATATCTTGGAGCCAGCCCCGACGGAATAATAAATTGTGATTGCTGTGGGAAAGGGTGTTTAGAAATAAAGTGTCCACATTCCCTAAGTCAAGGTGGTGAAATAAGAAGCATGTCTTATTTAATTAATGGTCATCTAAGTAAAAAACATCAATACTACTATCAGCTTCAAACTCAAATGCTATTGTGTGGCACTCAGTATGGTGATTTTGTTGTTTGGTCACCTATTGAATGTTATATAGAACGTATCAACATTGACCCTGACATACAATATGAAATATTAAATAAATCTAAATGGTTCTTTTATGAATCCATTCTTCCAGAATTATTAGGAAGATATTTTTCAAACACTGAAATAAAACCTACAGAAACACACAGTGATACACTTACATATGAATATTGTGTCTGTAAAAAAAATACAGGAGGTAAAATGATAATGTGTACAAAAGAAGGGTGTCCAAATCTTTGGTACCATTACAATTGTTTAGGAATAAAACGTAAGCCTTCAACAAAAACTTGGAAATGTGCACAGTGTCAGTAAACATTATTATTATTATTAACTCCTTATTTTTTATATGTATAAGTCAAGTCTCATTATTTTGTCATTATAACTAATTATTAAAATATAAAAAGTAAGTTCTAATTTTTTTTGTTTATATGACTAAATATTAAGTTACACAATAAATTATAATATTACTGTTTATTTCAACTTAAGGGTACAACTGAATTGCACATATTTGTTAAAATACAACAAACTGTTACAATAGAATCCAAAAGACAAGTTCTATCATCTTGGTGTTTCAGGGTAGTAATTTGAACTGGACCATTGAGAATCTTAAATTTAGAACGAGTTAAACCAATTACTCGTTCTACGTGTATACGTACAGAAGCAATTTTTCTGGTTTCCTCTATAGTACAAGGATGTAATTGAGGTAGACCCCTTGTAAATCCTGGAGTTTTCAAAGTTGCACAGTGAAATCCAACACTTTCACTTATTGTAAATCCTCGATCAGCTAATACAACATCACCTGGAAGTAATTTGTTTAACAAGTTACTATTTTCAGTTATATATTTATCACTGGTTCGTCCACCCCAACCTTCAGATATAAAAGAAATACTCCCTTGTGGTGTTATTGCTATTAAATATTTAACCGTATTTTTATTTTTATATGAGGACCAGGTCTGTGCTCTAGCTTTTAAGTTGGATGGTTTCTCTATTGTAATTTCAAAACAATCTAAAATTACAGCAACAGAATTGCCAAACACATTGAAAAATGATTGGGGCATAGTACTTCTTAAAGCTTCCCTATCTGGCCAATGGATTAGTCGTTTAAACATGTGTTCTAATAGTATGATTACTTTTCTAAATATCATAGATGCAGTTGCACATGTAATATTGAATCTAAAACCCAGGTCTTTAAAAGGCAAATTCAACCTCAGTTTCATTAAACATAATAATAATTTCTGAAACTCAGTTAGTCTCTGATTTAATGCTGTTAGCCCTGGTTTGATTGACTCTAAAACTAATTTAAATACATCCATTGTTAACCCAGCATAATATGTAAACATTGTGGGCCTATTCAAAAAAGTATTCTCTGAAAAATTAAAATAATTTACTTCCCTTTCTAACTGATCACACTTATCTTTCAAAAGTTCTAATCCTGAAATATTTGCCATTGTGAGTTCAGTATTGCATGAAATTCCTGTTTCATCATTAATAATTTCATCATTAATTTCTTCATTGTGCTGCTCATTGAAGTTGTTTTTCGGAGATTCTTCGAATAATTGTTTTGGCTTTAACAATAGTCTTTTTTCAGCCCGTTTATATCTCTGTAGGTTTGGAGTTGTAGCTTTACCTAGGGAAAAATCAATTTAATAAGTAAAATATTTATAGTTAGTAGTTCATGAAATAATACACCCATACAACAGTATTTTAAAAAACATTGCAAAAATAAGAATAATGTATATATTTGTTATTTTATGTTAATATATAAAATATAATATTGGATTTAATATCTAAATAATATTTTATTATTATGGAGGCTGTAATTTTAATGTTAGCAATGTTAGGACATAATTTTTAATAAAAATCATTTCATGTAAATTGAACGCCTACTCTTACTTTGGGTTGCCTTTTATAATGACTAATTCTAAAATTGTTTTAATAGTTAATGCCCATAGAATTTTCGTGCTAGGGATCCTTTAATGGATATACCTATATCATTTGTGGTCATAATAAATATAGAATACCTACCACTGTTTTTTATGTATCCCATTTTTAAGGTAGGAGTCCAATCAGGATTTTTCGTATCACTGTAATGAGCTGGTTTACCTACTCAACACAATAAATTTATTTTTTGTTATTATATATTATTATCTTTTTGTAAATATAACAAACCCATTTTAAAATGAAGTGAACAAATTCTCATGTGATCCAGTTGTATATCTGTTACATCAGACCGATGTAGTGCATTAAGCCATGACTTGCGTTGTGCCAACAAAAGTGCATTTATATCGGATGCAACATTTTTTCTAGCTTTGGGAAAACGATAAAATGAAAACTGTTTATTGGTTGTCTTATTAACACAATCAAATACTGAACACAACGTAGGCATTTTTAAAATGTAAGTTAATTAAATAAACTAGTAACGGAATACTGTATTACTGTGGATAATTTTTGAATTCTGGACCACCAAGTAGTGATAAGGCCTAATTGATAACAGTACACTAAACTAATCAATAAGTAGTAAACTTTGATAATAATATCAATCATGATTGTAAGTGCCTACTATCTACAAACTAATTTTTTCAAGATTAAGCTTCGCGCAAGGTTGATATTGATCAATCAAACGAAAAAATAAGGAACACGGGAATCTTTACGCAAAACAGATTTACAAGAAAATCGATTTTATTTTTTGTTGTAATATTAAAAAAACACAATTTAACACATTTTTCTATAATATATAAATTTTGATTTTGATGAACAAATTTGGACGAAATTACATATTTAAACTAGGAATAACTACCTAGGAATAATAACGACGTTAGTGATGGTTCGGCGCGGCGCGGCGCAGTGGCTGAAATCAATCAAAATGAGAGTTTTCAGTAGCTAAGGATTGCAAAATTTAAAACAGGGTTCTACGTAAATAGTTTAAAATATATAAATTACTTTATTCACAATAATATCATAAAGTAATATAGTTAATAATATCACAGGCTGACTGACCATCTTCGATCAGCATCGTTTATTTATACATGTCAATGTATAATACAGTAAATATACCGTAAATACATAAAAATTTCACTAAATGTTTATATTTTTATTGTGTATACGCCATGCACAGTGGCTGTCGCTCTGCTGTACAGTAGCTGGTTTTACAAGTGGGTCACTGTAATGAATGGTGTTAAATTTGAATTCAATGATATAACATCATTGTATAAGAAAAACGATTATGAGCGAAAACGGTCAGCAGCCTACTATGATGATATTAAGGTGACTAAAGTAATTTATATATAACCTATTTACGTGGAACCTTGTTTTAAATTTTCAATCGTTAGATATAAAAGTTGAACATTTTATAAATATTTAACTACAAATTAATGATTATTAAATTTTAAACTTGATAAGTTTTGTCAAAATTCGAACTTTAAATACTTATTAAAAATTGTACCTATGCCCTATGTCTTTTTAATATTTTTCAACTCCTATTGTAACAATATATCAAGAGCCTTGTATTAAATTTTCACGATGTTTTATCCATAACATTTTATTGATATATTTTATGGAAAAAAAACTAAAAAAATTTAAAACTGGTAATGTCCGTAAACAGCTCAAAAAGAGTCAAATTATTTTCGACATTTTATCGTGTATAGAAAATGCTAATATAAACATTCAGTGAAATGTTCAAGTATGTGCCATAATTTGTTTTAGAGTTACACCAAAAACCAAAATCGATTTTGTCAAAAACCGATTTTCCGTACAAATTCCCATTTTTCCTTAATTTTTATTTCTTTTTCCAGGGGTTACTGGGAATTTTAAATTTTGATCTCCCAAATGTGTCAACTAGATTTAATTTACCATCGAACAAGATACCGAAATTGAAAATTGAAGCATTAGGTTAGGTTAGGTTAAAGCATTTCAACTACTAATCGTGTACACACAACAAAAATCAAAAACACACATCATTGTAAAACCAATACATTCATCGCTCCGCTCAAAATAGGTTTATGTAACCAAAAATATCAAAAATATAAAACTCAGTTTTTAGATTCTGAGTGGAACGATGTATTGATTTTACAATGATGTATGTTTTTTTTTTTTTTTTTTTTTTTATTATTTTTTTTTTTTTGTGTCTGTCATCACCTTTTAGAACAGTAAAATTGCTTGGATTTTCTTCAACAGTACCTTTTCTAACAGGAAAGTGAATCTAGTTGGTACTATGGAGGGTCAAAAGTAAAAATTTCCCAGTAGTTTTCAAAAGCGCCGTGAAAAACAAAAGATAAAATAAGGAAAACCGGGAATTTTTACGCAAAATGTTTTTGAAAAAATCGATTTTGGTTTTTGGTGCATCTCTAAAACAAATGACTGTAAGTAAATGAAATTTTGTAGTTTATATTAGCATTCTCTATACTCCATAAAATTTTCCAAATATTTTGACTTAATTTGAGCTGTTTACGGAATTTTCAGTTTCCATTTTTTTTAGTTTTTTTTTTCTATAAATAGCAATAACATTTTATTTATTACAATAGTAGTTAAAAAATATTAAAAATACATAGGCACAATTTTTTTTTTATAAGCATTTAAAATTCGAATTTTAACAAAATGTATCAAATTTAAAATGTTATAATTATTTTGTAGTTAAAAATGTATGAAATGTTCAACTTTTATAGCTAAGAATTGAAAATTTAAAAAGGTTTTACGTTAATAGGTTATATATAAATTACTTTAGTCACCTTAATATCATCATAGTAGGCTGACTGTCCGCATTCGCTCAGATATTATATCATTGAATTCAAATTTAACACCATCCATTACAGTGACCCAGTTGTAACCTACTGTACAGCAGAATGAACGACATTCACTTACCCACCTTTTTTTAAATTTTATTCCAATACAAACCTAATATTCATCCACGTGTACTCGTGTACTTTAAACATTTCATTTAAATTTACAAACATTTTTTTTTATTTTGAAAATCGAAGACAAAGTCAAATAATAATAAAATATAAAACCGATGTGGCCAAATGCCATATATACCCAGATACCCCCAAAAAAATGATCCTCTATAATAATTATTTGTGGTAGGTGATTTTAAAAACGATTTTAGGTGAAAGCGGTTTTTCAATGGTTTTTATCTAGAATGTTGCACGTGGGTCTGAGAGAGAAAACAAATATTGTGCTGACATTCTCTTAATGTATTTTCTACTTGAACCCTCACTAACGTCTCCGTTATACGATTGTTATTCCATTAACCAGTTTATGTTAAAAATGAAACTAATATTTAGTGGACTTTGAATACAATCATACGCTTTTTTGAAATTTACATACTATCGCCTTATAAAATATTATACAGGTGCGTTTATATTTCTAAACATGTGTTTTAGCTGTGTCCATAATGTCTAAATAAATGTATCTTATAAAATTGGTCTAGTCTATTTGTTTTGGTAGATGCTATAGATCAAATTTAATATTATTTAAAATGTAAAGTATATGTCATGACTAAACTGAAAGGTATTATTTATTAATATTATACAATATACATAAATATGTTCACACAAACAAAGAAAACGCACTGTCATTAGGAGACAATTCCTGAAATTTTAATTTAAAGTGTACAACAATACAACTACTATTAAACAACTATTAAACAAAATTTTACGGCTACTAATAGGTTTACAACGATGACTATTATATTAATCTTTACTCTTTAGACAATAATATTAATATAGGCATATAGCCCATAAATAACTGAGTTGTATGTGATTGAGCCAGCCATTATTTTATCAACACAAATATTAAATACAGTTAACTACGATGTTGGTATTCATTTTAATTCAAAATTATCTTTTAGTAACCATCATTTGACTTCATAGAAAAAGTCATTTCAAAAACTAGGCTTACGGACCTATATATTATAGGGACGTTCGGGACGAGACTTATTTAAAATTATTATATTGCTAATTGGTTCGCTCACAGTTGTAAATTGTAATATAGATCTCTCATATATTACTCAAATACCTACTTTAAATAAATTTCAGACGTAATCAAAAATTTAAAATAATTTCCTTAGGTTTATTCAATTTAAATTCCGCGTCAAAAGAATTCAGAATTCAAATAGTATACAGGTGTTGAATGATTTTTCTATAATAGGACAATTATGTTTACTTAATAATAGTTAATATTTTTAAAATATTTTATAAGTACATTTATGTACTTATTAATATTGGAATTGAAATTGAACTTCGTAAATAAATATTATTATTATTAGTATTATCATGTCTGAGAAAGTTAACCAATTTTGAACTAGATAATGGGTTAAGCTAACAAAGATGATTGTAAAATAATTCTAAAGTTAAGAATTACCAAATATATTAATGTGTTTTTTTTCCTAACACCTAGTCTTAAAATGTCTGCTAAGAGATGGTAAAGCAATTGTTTTTAGTTTTAACAGTAAAATGCACTATAACTCGGTAGGTTAGGACAGTATCCTGTCCTACTAACTAGATAGATATATGCTTAAATGTATAACCCCGTATTATGTAGGGACGACGAACTTAAGTAATAAACGTTTAAGACTTACCAAATCGAATATACTATTATGCCGTTCGAGTTTACAACCGTTATTTGCCAAGTGTAAGATCAGCATATGTAGTCGCTACTCGCTGCTGCAACTGCAAACTTCATTTGGACGTCCGACGAAAAGAGGAGACCTACGAAAAATGAAGTTCTCGAACACGTGACGCTCTTACTCGGCCGAACGATTTCCACTTCCGTAAATAAGCCCGAGGACCAGAGCTTGCGCTAATGGGTAGTTCTAACCAATGTGGGTAGTTCTAAATTAAAATGGGCAACTCTAAAAACCAATTTGGTCAGTACCAAAAATCGTGAATTTTCTGTATTATTGGAATATGTAATATTGTTTAATTTAAGTAGGTATGTATTTTATTTAATATTTTTTACACAAATGTTATCAATCCATTCCATAACATTTATTATCATATACACATAGAAGATTGTGTAATCTATATGATAATTGATAACACGATGCAAGACAGAAGTGATAATAATGTGACCATTAAATTCGTCATGTTATATGTTTATTTTACTAATTACTTAGACGAAGAAGTGACCAAGTGAAAGTGACGTGCGTAGCGAACATGGATTTAAAAAAGGTAAAACACTAATACAGTAATACCACAGATTATATGAAAACAGATTGTGCACTTAGATGTAAACAAAAAATGGCCTGATTCTGGTCTCCGCCAGAATCAATGTGACCATTTCAACAGATTGAAATTACTTGAAATGTATCGTATACTTGTGGCTTACCTGATAGTGATATCCGAGTATCCGACAAACAAAATATATTGTTATCAACACTCTGATACTTTATATCTGATAGTCTGATGTTTGGTTTTCACTTTTCACGTGTTTTTGGCGTTTGACGTTTTACGATTTTTGGTGTTTGCTTAAATAAAATAGTTTTTTTTTTGTAATATTTTATATTTATACTGTCATATTTATTTTAAAAAATGACTACTTGTGCAGTCAAGTTTTGCGACAATAAAATGTCACTAACGAAAAATATAAGCTACTTCAGATTTCCAAGCGACCCATTGAGGTGAGTAATTAGGTTTGTTTTATGATTTTCATATGTATGCATTACAATTTGTTA
>NC_042495.1:3871000-3872030 GCF_005508785.2 Acyrthosiphon pisum | reverse complement strand
TAGCCCAGAAAAAAAACATCGTTTCGCTCGCAATCCAATTTACATGTAGGTACTTACATAGACAATTTGTATTAAAAAAAAAATTATCTATGTAGGTACATGAAAATTGGATTGCCATCTTGTATATTTATCATACAGCCATATAGGCACAAATAACTAAATTAAATGTAAATTAGGTATTTCAGTTAAAAGTATTAATGCATATTATACTAAACTTTAGAGGACCATAGTTAATAATTTAGTGAATCAAAATTGATCATTTGACTGCCAAAATGTTCAAAAAAAAAGCTTTACCAGAATCCATAAAAAAATATAGTGGTTACTGGTTACCGTTTAAAAAATAAACTATAAAGTCAATCGTATTATAGGTACAACTGCGCTTTTAAAAATGTTGAAAATGTTATAAAAAAATTCCTATTAAAAATAGAGAAACACGTCTTTTTTTTGTTATAACGAAATTCCATAGTTCATATCATAATTGTCAAAAAAACCAGTGTACAATGACATAAGATACATCCTGTATATTTTTTGTGTAGTAAAAAATTATATAATTATAATATAAAGTCGCTAATATGTAATTATACAATTATTTTGAAGTTAAAGTTGAAAGGGGGCCCACTAATAGTGACTATAGTGTATCGTGTCCCGGGGCTCAATTGATCCTTAATCCGGGCTTGACCAAGTCATAGGTACCTACGCATAAGCCCGTATAAATTTAGTATAATATTATTTAATAATCAATAGTATTAATAGTCACAACAATTGTACCCTATTTATAATCAATAATACATTAATACATATTTGCACGTAGAATTATAATGATAATGTCATTATTTTAATAATTATTGAGAACTTCTCAAGATTGTTAATAAAAATACATTTTCTGATTTGGAAAAAAAAAATGTTTGTTTCGTATTTCTATTTACTCTAAACGAATAATAATAATATTAATAGGTACAAAATTAGGGGCTCCCAATTACCAAATTAAGCCGGGCCCCGTCCGCAATTGCGGGCCAGCGGTCCGGGCCAG
>NC_042495.1:3868405-3870080 GCF_005508785.2 Acyrthosiphon pisum | reverse complement strand
CAATTCCTATACACCATAAAATTTTGAAAATAATTTGATTCTTTTTGAGCTGTGTACAGACATGGTCAGTTTTCAATTTTTTTAGTTTTTTTTTCTATAAATATCAATAAAGTTTTATCTGTTGGGCCAAAAAGTGTATATATTTAATACAAAGCTCCTGATATATTGTTACAATATCAGTTGAAAAATATTAAAAAAACATAGGCACAATTTTTTTTTATAAGCATTTAAATATCAAATTTTGACAAAATTTATCAAATTTTAATTTGAGAAATTATTTTGTAGTTAAAAATTTATAAAATGTTCAATTTTTGTATCTAAGAATTAAAAATTTAAAACAAGATTCCACATAAGTAATTAATTCTGTTACCAAAAAATTTAAAAAATACATTTACACAGTTTATTTTTATAGTCATTTTAAGTACAAATTTGGACGAAATTACATATTAAAAACCTAGGATAACTATTTTAGTTATTTTGTTGTGATTGTATAATATTATTCGTGGGTACTTGAAACTTCTAAAGTATACTATTATATATCTATGATAGTACCACGGTTTTTTGTTGATGTATAACGCGTTACAAGTACCTTATATATATATTATGATATGATTAATTTGGAATTTATTATAGGTAGGTACCTATTATAGTTCAATTTTTTTTTAATACCATAGATAAGTATATATTATATGTCTAATACATAGACTGATATACCGTCTCCGCTCAGGATCGTTTTTCTTATACAGTGATATTATATCATTGAATTCAAATTTAATACTGTCCATTATACAGTGACCCACTTCTAACCTACTGTACAGCAGAGCGACATCCACTTACCCACCTTTTTTTTTATTTTTTTTATTTTTTTTTGTGTCTGTCATCACCTTTTAGGACAGTAAAACTGCTTCGATTTTCTTCAACAGTAACTTTTATGATTGGAAAGTGAATCTAGTTGGTACTTTGGGGAGTCAAAAGTAAAAATTTCCCAGTAGTTTTCAAACGCGACGTGAAAAACAAAAGAAAAATTAATGAAAAACGGGAATTTTTACGCAAAATCGATTTTTAACAATCGATTTTGGGTTTTTGGTGTAACTCTAAACAAATGACCGTAGATATATGAAATTTTCACAGGTTGTTTATATTTGAATTTTCTATACACGGTAAAATTTTGAAAATATTTTGATTTATTTTGAGCTCTTTACGGACATTTTCATTTTCCATTTTTTTTTAGTTTTTTTTCTAAAAATATCAATAATATTTTATTTGTTGGATAAAAAAGCTTGAAAATTTAATAGAAGGCTCCTAGTATATTGTTTCAAAGGCAGATGAAAAATATTAAAAATCGTTAGTCACAGTTATTTTTTATAAGCATTTAAAGTTCAAAAAATGACAAAATATGGAAAAATCACGAAAATTTGCAAATTATTTCGAGTTAGAAATTCATAAAAATTTTTCTTTTTAAATCTAAGATATGAAAATGTAATACAAGATTCCTTATAAGATTATCTACCTTTATCAAACAAAAAATATCTATAAGAAAGTCAAATTAAATTTTTATGATCGTTTGAAATTCAAATTTTTACAACATTGGATATTCACTCGATTTCTCATGTAGCGATTTCCTTATTTTGTTCTAATTCAAAACGAATAACTGCAGATACATGAAATTTTATTG
>NC_042495.1:3852105-3867069 GCF_005508785.2 Acyrthosiphon pisum | reverse complement strand
TACCTAATAGATATTATGATATGATTAATTTGGAATTTATTATAGGTACCTATTATAGGTCAATTTTTTTTTTTAATACCATAGATAAGTATATATATGTCTAATACATAGACTGATATACCGTCTCCGCTCAGAATCGTTTTTCTTATACAGTGATATTATATCATTGAATTCAAATTTAATACTGTCCATTATACAGTGACCCACTTCTAACCTACTGTACAGCAGAGCGACATCCACTTACCCACCTTTTTTCATTTTAATTCAATTTTATCATCATTAAATAATATAATATTGTAGTTTTTTTTTTTCATAATTTATGTTTTGATTTTATAACTTTACAATAAATAAATAGCTGTAATAATCAAAAATTATTTTGCATGTTTTGCATTCTTTTCTTGCATATTTTGACTATTTTTAGTGCATGTTTGCATGCATATTTTACAATTTAAAATGCATATAAATCCGGTCTTTAGTAATAACTAATAAATAATAATACCTAGTATTATTTGCCACCAACTTCCCAACTGGTATTATTATCACTTTATAACTGTCTATACCTAAATTAGTAACGAATATCGTAATTCTTGGCTATTTACCAGTTTTCCGAAAATTCTGAATTATAATTTATATTTTATTTTATTTCTCTACGCTTCAACGCCTCTATGGCCTACCTATTTTATAAATTTTATTATATTCGTCGACTTCGCAAGTGGTAAATTGTATGTTTGTAATCTACATCACTCATTGACGTACCTCTCACGCATTTTTGTTGCTGTTATTATTAATAATAGGGGGGGAGGTTATAAAAAGTTATGTTTTTCCAGACTACTCAACACCCGTATTAACCAATATTAACCCGAATCATAGTGGTTTTGAAAACCCGAATGTTTGTTTAAACTTTTTATTCCGGTGTTTGAACACCCGAATACATCCAGTACCCGTAACCCGAAACCCGAATAAATGATTCGGGTGCTAAGCCCTGGGTATGATTGTATCTTTCACGTAATTATATATAGCTATTTATAAAACTTTTATTAGGAAAATTGTAGTAATGTAAATAAAAGATAAATACAAGATCCAATAAAAATATTGTATGTAATAATATGTTTAAGATTATCATGATGTTATAAGAATTGAAAATGAGCTAATATTATTTTACAAGATTAATTTCCATAAAATTGTATATTTATATTTGTATTAAAACTACCGTTCATAATTTTTTTATTCTTTGTAGTTTGTTTATCTAAAAAGGAAATAAAAGGTCAAGAAAATACGAAATATAAATCTTATATAAAATAATATTTTATTATGCGCTTTACTTAAAACATTTTACTAATATGTAATAATTAATTTATTCTAATAACAAAAACAATCTGCACCAAGTAAAGAGTTCAAAATAAACAAAGATCTCACCTAATAAGAAAATAATTCCTCTAAATAACTTTTTTTCTACAAATTATAATAATAATAATTTATACATGACTGATTATTATTATTATTACTTAATTATTTTTTATGTATTACATTACAATTAAAAAAAAAAAAAGCAGACAGCGTCCAATCATCCATTGCATGTTGTCTTGAATATCGTTGTTGAAATTGTCATCAATTGCCCAATTTATATTGAGTTTGGCTTCCATCTTACACTATTCTAAAGAAAAATTATACAATTATATATTATCTATTAATCCAAACATCAATACACAGTATTTATTGAATAAGATTCCAGCTACAAAAGTTTTATACTATACAAAATTAACATTATAACATAAAGAGTTGGTCACCTCCAAGCCAATGGCTGTGCGGAGATGAGAGTTCTAATAAACTAAGATAAATACCTTTTTAAATCATGCATGAAAATTGTATATACATTCAAAGAGATAATAGTTTAACTATAGCAAAGTAGATCAATAATTGAATATAAAAGAATCTTAACTAATGTCGACTTAATCAATAAATTATATTATGTACTATACTTACATTTTATTACATAAATCTATGTATCCAAATGCTCTTTTACCACAATACTTTAAAATGTATTATATTATATTATAAGATAACTTAAGTAAAATCAATATTAAACATAATTAAACGATTAATAATTATTAAATGGTTGTAATTACTAATTACTCATTGTAAACAACTTGTACAGCTGATAACCTGATACCTGATAACAGATAAGAGATTTCAATTTATGATATGTCACTAGCGCATGCGCAGAACGGTCAGCGTAATTTGAAAACGTGTCATGGTCGGCTCATTTAACCAGCCCCCTCCACTATCGCAATATATGCATCAATATTATTATCATTTAAAACCTTATCAACTGTTAACAAACCGTGTTCAGTAGATTGATAATAATTTGGAAACGATTTTTTTCAGTTTTTTCAAATAAAATTTATCACCTACTTATTTTCTTAATAATTGTTTTATTTTGTTTTGACGCTTTTTAGCATGGGCAAGTTTTTAAAATATTTTTATTTATTTTGTTTATTTTGATTGTACACACAATATATAATAATATGTACTAATATATTATATATTTTGTTTTCTTTTTTAGATTCTAGCAGTAATGGAAATGTATGTACACTTCACATTTTTATTTTTTTTTAAATTATGTTGTTATTCTTTTATTTTCCTTTATATGTAATATAAATTATTGTATAATGTAGCAATCATTGTTTCATGTATTATTATAATTTTGAGCTCTTGCCTGTGTTTAAAAAAAGTTGAAATTTGAATTGTTTTGTTTTGCTTCCCTATATTTCCTTTTATTGTCATTTATTTATTTATATATATATATATGTTCATGTAATTTGAATGTACATTTATGTTTTTTGAAATTTATTGTTATATGAATGTTTTTAATAAAAATTAAATATATGTTTGAACATTTATTGTTTTTTATGTTTACCTATATTATGTTTGTTGAACAGAATAGATTAATAAAGTAATACAGACACGTATTAGTAAAATTAATAAACAAGTTTTAATACTGTGAATAATAAATAGATAGTAATAAACAAATAGTAGGTACCTACATGGCTACATAAACAACATATTAAATTACAATATAATAATAATAATAAAGTTTATACAATGCATATTAAAAAATATATTTACAAATTTACAATATTATGTCAGTGACAAAAACAATGTGAATAACACTACATAGGTACTATAATAATAGTAAATTAAAAATTCCAAACATCAAAAATACATTGCTTATTAGTTATTAAGATTGTTTTGTGAGTTTTCATGTTTTGTATTAGATTGGGCTAATTTTTATTCAATAATATTATAACTTTGATGAGTAAGTAAATTGATTTCTTTTATAGAAGTTTGTTTGTGACGAATGCCAACAGACATTTAAACATAACTCCTCTTTAAAAAGACACATGATAAAAAAACATAATATTATAAGCAAAGAGGTACAACAGGATTTTAAATGCACTAAATGTGAAAAGACATTTACTCAAAAGAAAAATATGTTAAGGCATTTAAAAACACATCCACAAATGTATGATGATGACCATGTTAATAATCCTTCAGAAGTAATTTTTATGGTTATTTTTATAAATAATTTTGAATTTAATAATGAGTGTATTTAAATGCATTTATAGAGTGGGCCACTAGAGAAAGTTAGGGAGGATGATTCTAAACAAAGTGGACAAATCAATGGGGACCTTCAAGTAATAATTATTATTACACGTCATACCCCATACACACATATATAATTTAAGTATTAACAATAATTAATTAATGATTTAGAGTCAAATTCCTAGTGGTTATGAGTATTCAATGATAGAATACTCAAGTTTAGAAGAGCAAATGTTCAAAGCCAAATTTTATAAACATAAATTTGGAGTTGAACATGTTATTCCTTGGATTATGGCAATGAGAAACGAAAATAAAGTTACATATTTAGCAACGAATGTATTAAAGCCCTCTTCTAATACAATTATTTTTAAGGTAAATGATAATTATTATTAAACAAATTATATAAAACCACTATAAATACATACAAAACAAAATATACAACTTTTACATAGAAACGTTATCGTTGTCATCACAACACCAGACCTAAAGCCAATTCAATTCCAAGTAGAAAACACTACAACTGTAAAGCTACTTTGGGAATTCAAATAATAGATGATGAAAAACACGTAGATAGTCCTACCTTGTATGTTAATTTATTTATCAAATTAATTAATATTTAATATTATATTATTAATTTTTTTTCCTAGAAATAATGAAAATGAACCCTCGATTGGGCATCAAAACAAAGGCCATAGTTACATTAAACCATATTCACAACCATCAAATTTTAAGGGCTGAGGTTCTCAAACATAGAATACCATCAAATGAAGTGAAAGAAAAATTCCTAAAATTATTTGAGGAAGGTAAAACACCATCAAAATCATTATTCACATTTAAATCTGAACTTAGAAAATAATAAAGGTAATGCTTACTATACATATGCTGGTGATCGAGCAGAACTTCCTGATCCACAGTGGGTGTATTACCTTTATTATAAAACATTTAAAAAACATTTTGGTTTTTCACATGGAGATCATATGATGACATCACTCAGGGACACAGTAAAAGACTACAACGATGAATGTATGGGTGATACAGCTAAAATGAAGG
Source organism: Acyrthosiphon pisum (assembly GCF_005508785.2). NCBI lineage: Eukaryota > Metazoa > Arthropoda > Insecta > Hemiptera > Aphididae > Acyrthosiphon > Acyrthosiphon pisum. The sequence goes on along the minus strand of NC_042495.1, from coordinate 3,862,416 downwards.
AACTTAATGATGGAAATTTTGCTATAGCAATAACAACTCCATTAATGAAAAGGATTAGTTGTAGTTTAAGTGAATGTGGAGAAATGCTTTTTATAGATGCATCAGGAAATATAGACAGATTTGGTTGTAAAATTTTCATCATCTATACCAATAGTTGTGCAGGAGGTCTTCCAATAGGGGTAATAATTTTGACAAGTGAGTCTACGTCAGTCATTTCTGAGGGTCTGGAACTATGGAAGAAATTATTGTCGCCTAGTTTTAAGGGGCCTAAAGTTTTTATGACCGATGATTCAGCTGCTGAAAGAGGTGCACTATGTAATGTATTTCCCGAATCTAAACTTTTATTATGTATTTTTCATATATTACAAGCTACCTGGAGATACCTATGGGACTCACATCATGGTGTTCCTCTTTGCCATCGTCAAATTTTATATTCTTTAGTAAAAAAAATGATTTATTCAAAAAATAGTGACGAATTAGTAATTACATTTGAAAATGCACTTAAAAATGAATTTGTATTAAAATATCCAAAATTTGAATCTTATTTACAAAAATCATATGAAAGAAAAGAGCAGTGGGCATTGTGTTTTCGAAAAGGTCTTATAACTAGAGGTCAAAATACAAACAATATAAGTGAGGCTGGTATGAAGATTGTGAAAGATGTTATTCTTCAGAGAACTAAGGCTTATTCTCCGGTGCAATTGTTTTATTTTATTATAAATGACTTGGATGCCTTTTACGAAATGAAACTCTTGGATATAGCTGCTAATAGACCACCGCAATACCTAAAAAATAAATATAGTCTTACTAAAGCACAAAAGAAGTATTTACGGTACAAACCTGTGGATACAAATTCCATGCTTTTTGATGTTACAAATATACAACACAATACTGAATACCTAGTGGATTTAGATCTTGGCATTTGTACATGTCCTCATGGCGATACAGGGTTTCCATGTAAACACCAATTATTCATAGCTCAGAAATTAAATATAGATCTAAGTATTTGTTTACCTATAACAGAAGACATGAAAAAAAAATTACATACATTAGCATCTGGGAATTCAGATATCGAGAGTGGATGGTATGGTTCAGCAACAGACATGAATTATGTCGAATATAAAAAGAATATAGATTTGGATGAAAATTGCACACAAGCAGGTACAAGTAGAGAAATAAATCAGAAAATGGACTCTAAAATTAATGTTGAACAAATAGATGATTATGAGGAAGTAATGAATAGTTTCAATAAAACTATAGAAGATATGAAGAACAAATTTGACACAGATAAGACATATTTCTTACCGGCTATACAATCATTTGTAAATTCCTATCAAAAAAATGTTAAAACACATGCTAGTCTTACCTCAGCAATGGAGACGTTTGGTAAGTACTCGGGGTTAAGTCATACTTCCAAAAAACCTAAATTAGTTAGCAACAAAGAAATTGGCACACAGCCAACCGCTCGATCAAGAAGAGTAACTCAAATTGGAGGAAGAAAAACATTAACTGCGGGCAGATGTCCTAAATGGAAAAACGTGCCCGAGCATGGGTATAGTAGTAATAAACTTTCTTCCAGCCAATTACCTCGAAAACCATTTAATCCTTCACAATTGCCTACAAAAACAAAAAAAATGCCACATTCTTTAAATTTTTGTGTAGAAGCAAATAAATCTGTAGGATCTACACACAATGCTAAATGAATATTTTACTTTTACTTTTTGTTTATACTTAAGTGTTTTTGACTGATTGAATTATTTATTTTGGAACTATAACATTTTTATTGAATTTATTTTGACTATTTTGATTATTACACTTTTTATTTTTGACTAATAACTAATATGATTATAATTATTAATTTTATATTTTATACTTTTTACTTATATTTTATGTAATGTAGTCCATTGGATCTTACAACTCATGTATACTTTTTAAATAAATCTGTAGGAGCCATACATAGTGCTAAATGAATTTATTAATTATTAATATTGATTATTTTTATTTTTACTGATTGAATTTATTTTTTATTTATTTTAATGTAGTTAAGAGATATTTTTGACTAATAAGTTTTATGATTATAACTAATAACTATACTTTTATTATATTTATACTTTTTAGTCTATGTATGTAACTTAACCTATTAAAGATAAGATTATTATTGTAAAACTAAAGAGAAATATTGTTAAAATACTAACATAAATAAAAACTGATTGTAATATATTGTGAATATTGTACTTTGTATCTTTGGTAATAATAATTGACATATGTAACAAGAAATATGTTGTGAAGTGTACTACATATTCTTGAAAATAGTAATGTATCTAAATTATATAATTGTAACCAAACATATGTAAACATAAAAATGTAATAATTGATAAATGTAAACTTTTAGGAAGGTGCTCGAAGTGACGGAGAATTAAATTGAGTTAATTTTTCTCGGTTAGGCGATAAAAATGAACTTTTTAGGGGGGAGGTGTAACGGATAGTATCCGTTTACTCACGCACACAATTAATAAACCAATAATAGTAAATAGATTCACGTCACACTGTGTAGTAACTTGTCATTTGGACTTAGACTAAATTACTGAAGAACGTTAAATAAACTACAAAGTATCTTTCATCTGTCTACATTTAATTATAAACTATCCTGTCAACATCTTCATCATCAACACGAGCGGTCTCGCTTCCTGCAAAAATCATAATATACTCGTAGTTAACGGCTATCAGAATAATAATCTGACCAGCCCTACGACGAGAATATTACAATAGTTTAACTAGAACAATGCCTAACAATAATCAAAGAAATCAAAGAAACAGCTCTCACTATCACTGTGTAGAGTCTAACCTTCATTTTCTGGAACAACATTATAGATTTGAAAAAACTATTATTATTTTATATACTACTTCTTTAACACAGAACACTTAAATAATACTTAAAAATAAATCAAAAAATCTGTAAAATCTAAAAAAGAAAACAATATATAATATAATAATAATATATCAGTCAAAAAATCGTTTCCAAATTATTATCAATCTACTGAACACGGTTTGTTAACAGTTGATAAGGTTTTAAATGATAATAATATTGATGCATATATTGCGATAGTGGAGGGGGCTGGTTAAATGAGCCGACCATGACACGTTTTCAAATTACGCTGCCCGCAATCATTATGTCCTATCACTATGTTCATGAACTATAATATGATCGTTATAATTGTTATCAAATAAATAACAACCCAATAATGTTATTATTTTTTCGTATGCCGACTTTAGGTAGGTGGCGACTAGGTGCTGTTCATTTCGACATCCCCTATGCACCTCCTATATTCACTTTCCCACCGGAAAAGATGAAAAGCGAAGCATTATTTCCACTACCTACTTATCGTGTACACCGCCCCAAATAATAATGACGTATTACGCAGAACGTACATTTGCTATAATAGTTTCAATATAGTTCGATTCACTCTGATTTTTAAACTGACGATACTAAATGTGATGTGCTCATCGTAAATTTTGTATATTAGACGGAGACAATAAAATGCCCGTATTACGTCTTAAATCGTGGAGCTGCATCGTTCACGAAATTTCAAAAATTTAATGCCCGCGATTCTGTCTTATCACTATGTACGACGTTATCAAATAAATAACAACATAATATTATTATTTTTTCGTATGCCGACTTTAAAATATTTGAATCACTTGCGAATCGCGATTATTTGAAATTTGAATACAAATACAGACTACAGAACAGTCGTAAAGAGTTTTATTCATACATTTTAGTACAAAACCACCATGGACAAGTGTATTCTTTTCAGTAAAACATCCGAAGTATCGCCTCGCCACATAACGTACATTTTCATTTGTAAGTATTATTTTCTAGTTGTAGTGATTATATTTCTTAATAATATGGAGTAAGTCTAATTTGCTAATTTGTTCACAAATATAGATTTCCAAAAAATCAATGAAATAGAAGGGAATAACGGCTAAAAATGTTCGAATTAAATGATCGTCTCAATAATTTCTACCTGGCATAGAATCTGCGGTAGGTAATCATTTCACAATTAGTGATGGTAAACAATGCTCAGTAAATTAGTAAACACGGTCAGAGGCTGTCTCAAAACATAATCCAAACCACTTGTCTGGTTAATGTATAAATGTTAGTGATTCACGGCAATATTGGTACTACTCTGCGCACGACTAGTAAATCGCATCTAAGAGGTAAAATCATTTGACATAATTCATAAATTTGGTATTTATATATTTGTTACAACTTGAAATTTTCAGAAAATTTTGTTTCTCCAACGATGAGTCAGAAGTAAATGAACAGACGAATAAAGAATTTGGAGGCCATGATTTTAATTCACCCGGAAAAGCCTTAGTTACCCAATAATGTCTAATTCACACACACTTATGTAAGTATATCACTCAAGTATCCGATTTTAAACGTTTGCCAAGACCAAAAGTCACTTAATAGATTATCGTTTTTAGTTCACACAGGGGATTATACTTATAATGTTTTTCAAAACTGAAATATATGATGTACCACATACACGGAACTGGGAAGTGGAGCCAATGCATTGACAAATTTTCAGACGTTGACTTTCTTACAGATAATTCTACTTACTCAGATGAAGCCATACAATATTGGAGAGAATCATGAAAGTTATAGGTGAGGATATTGTCGATAGGTTTTCATTTTAAAGTTATTTTACTGTGCTACCAACTAACAAACCCACCTGTTCACGGGCACATGGTATTATATCTAATTGTGTGTGCGTGGACATATATTTGTCTACTGAAAGGGCTCAGCTCGTTTGATCAAAATAAATACATTAATAAATAGTTTTATGTTACAATCTTATAATATCCATGACTTGTTTTAAAAATAAAATACAAACATAATGAGTGCTTGCCTATAAGGTTGCTTAAAAAATATTTTTGCCTTTAAGTTTGATTATAACATTCTGTCATATCACTCTAATATATTAAGACTAACGTTACAAAACTGGATCTACTGTATTCACATTTGCATGTTGCTCGTTGTTCAAATGGAGAAGACAAATGCTACACTGACATGTTTTTAACAAAGTTTTAATGTTTAGGTAATAAAATTTTGCTGAGCATGAATCCAATTTTAATAACACGGCGGGTGTCAACATATTTAAATTGCAAAAAAAACAAAACTAGTTTGGACATTGGTGCCTTTTCTGAAGGGAAAGTGCATCTAGTTGGATGCGTTAAACAGGTAAAGATTGAATGTTCCCAGTTGTTTTCACATACATACATTGGGAAAAAACGAAAAGATAATTAATGAAAAATGATTATATTTTTTGATTTTGTTTTATAAAAAAAATACCTTGGTATAGATATATGAATGTTCTTATTAGCATTTTCTATACACCATACAATTTTAAAAACAATTTCACTCTTTTTGAGCTAGCTATGGGGATAACACGTTTTAATATATTCGATTAATTTTGTTTTTAATATTATTGTCAAGGAAAAGTGTCAAAGAATTTGTAAATGTAATACGGACATCCTGTTATAGTATCTATAATATCTGTTCACAGATATAAGATATACATAGCCACCATTTTTCATGAGCATTTAAAGTTCACATTTCGACAAAATTCATCAACAATTTGCAAATTATTTTGTAGTTAAAAATGTAATAAATGTTCAATTGTATATTTAGCCTATGCTTATAGTAAAAATTGATAAAAATTGAATTAAATATGTAAATGATTGTCTTACTAGGTTGTCAAACCCGTTCCCATTTGCAACGAGGAGAGACAAACTTCTTTGAAAAAGAGTATGCAATTGCAAAAAGCTTCAGTGGCTGTTATTAAAATTCTTCAACTATGGACATAATTGTGGAAAACTTTTAAACTAGGTACATTCTGATGGGTATCTATTTCTTTTAATTTGTGTACTTATTTTACCTATGTTTTCCCCCCACCACCCATTAGAAAGTAATTAGTTACTTTATTTAAGCAAAAAAAACTATACATACACACCGTGGAGTTATGTTTGTGAATACAATTGTTTTGTCAATGACTAATATTTAAGAAAACTTTTTTAAATTTTATTATAAATAAGAAAAGTAGGTGCCTATTTAAAATCATTATGGACTATACCATCATGCTTTTCATATTTATTTTAAAATTTAGAAATATATGACTAATGTACCTAGTAATGTGTTGTAAATTATTGTTATACCTGCAGCAGTTATTTGTACATACTACGTAAGAAAAAAATAAATCATGATATAATATAAAATTTAACTGTAGCCATATAAAACAATTAAAAATTTTGTTTTTCATGTCTATGGACTTAAAACTAATTGACTTCAACTGTTTAACTTAATTTTTTCCGTGTTTATCAACTCGATCTATTTTAATATGATTAGAGGGCGGATTCGTATGATTTTACATATTTATTGTGTCTGATGGTATGATATTATGCTAATAGTGGCCGCAGAATTTGTTTCAAGACAATTGCGATTTGAACTGTGAATCTTTTCGGGTGCACAATACGAAAATTAACCAACTTTTTTCATTTTATCGACTTATTTAAGATATTTTTTATATCGACATAAACTATGAAAAAACTAAAATAGTCAAAAATTTCATATGCATATGAATACCTCGACACGGATCTAAAAATGTTGTAAATGTTATGGTTTTTAAATCCTAATATAAACAATCAGTGAAAATTGCATGTATCTATAGTAATTTATTTGGTAGTAACACCACTTATACACGAAAAACCAAAACCTATTTTATGTAAAAATGCACGTTTTCCTAAATTTTTTTTCTTGTTTTTCCAGGCCCTTTTGGAGACTAGGTAGGTGCTGTTCATTTCGACATCCCCTATGCACCTCCTATATTCACTTTCCCACCGGAAAAGATGAAAAGCGAAGCATTATTTCCACTACCTACTTATCGTGTACACAGCCCCAAATAATAATGACGTCATACGCAGAACGTACATTTGCTAATAGTTTCAATATAGTTCGATTCACTCTGATTTTTAAACTGACGATGCTAATTATCTATAAACTTTGCTATTTGATCCCAAGGTTTATAGATACTACAGGTTGCGTCATAGTCATGTAAACAATCTCAAACCCCCTGCACCATTCCCGGCCAAGTGACATCATTGCCGTACAAAATCGGCGGCGGCCTGCCAGAGGCTCCATATTCTATACGTATTTTGTCGTAAAATTTACACTATTTATCTCTGGAAAGTTATTTTTTCGAGTGTACCATTTAGAATATATTTTAAAACACCTATATAATATAATATTATACGCATTTTCTATTTTTATACCTGATAATGTCCTTTTTTTTTTACAATACCTACCCAATAATATTTAATGATATTTTGTTATTATATTTGTAATATATTATTATAAAGAATAAATTACATCAGCCATATTTACTAAGTCAAATAGTGTTTAAAAAGTACCCAGTGTGACTTTAATGGAATACCTATAATAATAAAAACATTATCTTAAAAATAGTATTTTACAGACTATATTATAAAATGCTACTAAGAATACAAATTATTTTAAGATAGGATGTTTGACATAAATTATAAAAAATTCAGTCAAAGTAAAGTATATTTAAATTTGTTATACTTAATAATAATAAAAATAATAATTGAAAAATGCTTATCATAATACATATTTGCTAATGACTTAATAATAAAAAAAAATTTGTCACAGAATAGTTAATTTAAAATTAGTGTTACATAATAATAAGTATAAAGTTCTGATAAAAATAAAATATTAAAATTTAAAAACCAATACTATGCCCTATGTCATCAGCCTTTTAAGTTTTTTTCATTTTCTGTAATTGTGCTTTTGCTTTTCGTTTTTTAATTAATAAGTTTGAATGTTGGTTTAAGTATCTTATCCTAATAAAAACTCTTTGTTTGATGTATGTTTGAATTACAGGTTTGTATTTTTCCTCAATTTCCATCTGACGGATAATTTTATTGGTCAGATATTTTACAACTCCAGGCCTTTTAGGAATTTGATTTTTTGTTATTTTTTTAAACAGCCTTTCAATTCTAATAACTTGATTTTTAAAATCTTGACTAGGTGCAATTAAACCACCATACGATAAATAATGTATCCATGTTGGTATTTGATAGTCATGTTCTAGTGGGCGTTCTAAATTACATTTTGTTGTAGTCGAACCAAGTTCTGGAAACTGTATTTTATATTTTTTGGCAACCCAACCTGCCAAGTATTCTGTAGCATCTTCTTCCATTTCATATTTATCATCAATTTCTTGTAGAGAATCGTCATCACTTTCTGTAGTACTTCCTCTTTCACCTAAATTTTCAACATTGTTTATTTTTAAGTTAATTTTTTTAAGAGCAGTAGCCACCATAAATTCTTCGTTATTGACGTGTGTTGTATTTGTTTGTTGGGAAGTAATACCAGGATTTTTTCCTAAAATCAACATTCTTAGTCTATAAAGGGCGTTTAAAGGTGTAGGGTGGTCATCCAATCCACCTCTTCCACGTCTTGCATACCTTCTCCATTCAACTTCATAATTTTGAGAACGTCTCTAAGAACTCCATTCCTCAAATCTATACTCTTAGCCCATCGTTGCAGAGATGATATTCCTGCAAAACAAAAAAAACATACTTAGTTAATATGAAACTATTATTGAGAAAAATATATCTTACCAGGCAATGGATAGTTCAATTCATTTTTGACATAAATATACGCACGCTTGCTGAAATACCTAAGAGTGTATGCTTTAGAGATTTCATCTCTTGACCAATGTACTTTTTTCTTTTTTTTCATCATAAGATCAAGTTGGTTTTGTGAAAAAACAGATGAAAGGTATTTTCTGGCTTGAATTTCAATATTCCTGGCTTTATTTACAGATAATTGTTTGATTTGTTTACTTGAAAATTTTTGACTTTTTTTTATTAGTAGGTATATTTAAATTAATGATATTTTTCTGTAGTTGTTTTAGTTGAGACCGGAGTGATTCGTTAATCTTGATTAAAGATTCATTTGCATTTTTAATAGAAATCAATTCATTTTGTTGCAAACTTAGATCAGTTTTTAATTTATCATGGTCTTTTAATAAATCTCTATACAAACATTTATAATCAATGATTTCAGGTGGTTCTTCAGTTGAATCATATAATAATGTCGACTTATTTGAAGATGATTGTATTTCTGTATTAAGAGCCATAGTAATAATCTCATCATGAGCCTAAAGTATGCAAAATGCAATAATTAAATACTAGTATTGTATAGAGTGTCCTACCAGGTACTAACATCTTTAATAATTTTTGATCCAATTAATATTTTATGTTACTTTTTTTTTTTAATGATTGTTACAGTTTTAGTCTATATTACAAACATATGTGTTTTTTTTCTAATAAGAAAAAAAGTTAAAAAGAAAAGTAAAATATTTGTTGTATTGAAAGTTATTAAAGATAGCAGTACCTTGTATGACAAAAATATAGCATAATTTGAAGAAGTAGAATTTAATAATATAGCATTGGTATACTCCTGACCTGTTTGGAGGATTTAGCTTCCATTCTTTTACTGCGATTAGAAGCTGATGTGGAAACTTGATTTCCTTGTATACAAAGCCCAGGCAGGTTTAAGGTGGGAATGGCATCAGGTTTTAATCTCCGTCCTTTAGGAGCATATCCTAATAGTTCGGCTTGTAGATCACGGATAAATTCGTCATTCTTAAAATGTGCAGAACATATGAATGAAGAAGAAGGGTTCCAACTGTCAGCACGTTTACATTTCAGAATCCATTCTTTCTGCAGTGTCAAGTTCTTTGGAAACCTAAATATTAAAAATGTATTTATTTATAAATATTTAACTTATGAAATCAGATAAAATAAAATAATTTTTAAATATTCTAAAATTATTCAATTAAGTTGGAGTAATTGCCGTTCTGAGTATAACAAATCTAGTTTAATAGTTAAATAAAAAACTCATCATTCTTAATTATAATACAAAAATAACCAATAGATACAATATTTACTTCTGACCAATTAAGGACAGTTTTTTAAAAAATTATACTGTCTTAAAAAACCAATTATAATAAGTAACTAGTTTTTGTAGTTGTATTAACATAACTATACAAGTGCATAGAGGCATTTATATAAAAACAAAATGTGTTATGGCTTAATCAAATTTATATTTGATTCCCCAGCCAGCAATAAATGTGTAGAATAATTGTATATAGGTCTGTTTGCGACCCAACGTCGCGGGGAAGATGAGATAGCAGCTTATCAGTAGGTTTCTATATCACGATG
>NC_042495.1:3842781-3848411 GCF_005508785.2 Acyrthosiphon pisum | reverse complement strand
GGGGGTACCCCCTCCCCCCATTAGGATTTTGTTTTGCTGGACTTAAGACCGGGAGGACCACTAAGACCCTCCCCGACAAGGGGAACGCGGGGTTTTGAATTTAGATAGAATAAAATGGATTTTTCTTAAATTTCCATTTTTCAATTTGATACCCGGACCTAAATCGGTTAACCTCACGTAAAAATTAATAGCTAGGTAGGGACGACTAGATAAAAAATGAAATTTCGAGTAGGTGCTACTTTTTCCAGGTTTTTCAGCCCTAGCTCCGGCGTTTTCCCTGAAGTTAACTTCTTTAGGGCTTTATACTCAAGGAGGACATTTGTGCGCATCCGTCAGTTTTGGTTTCAAAGCGCTAGGTCGATTGGTTGACGAGTGGGGGTCGCCAAATGTGGGGAAATTCTGGTTTTTTGTTTATTTTTCAGTTTTTCCACTCTAGCTCCTCCGTTTTTCGTGAGGTTATATGGTTTAGGATTTTTTATCGACGGAAAACCGTTAGCCGGATCGATTGGTACTGGTTTGGGGTGTATCCGACTTATGGTTCGGTAGTTACGATTTTTTATGTGTCTTTGGATTTGTAATATGTGTTAGTATAACGGCTTCCGTATGTTTTTTCTTTTCGAAAATCAGGTTTCTCACCAGCTTGCTGCCACGGAGCTACGTAGCGTTATTTCGTATACGGCTATCGGTCTTGGTCGACAATGTACATAACAAACTAAAATGTATGCCCCCCTTTTTTTATTTAATCATATCTCTGCAGGGTTTTAATTCGGGTGCACAGTTTTATGATGATTAGGCTTAAGAACTTGTAGCTCAAAAAATAGCCAAATATGCATGCAATATGCACCAAAAAATGGCCAAATATGCCCTAAAATATTTAACTAAAAATAACCGTATATGTACTATGATATAGCCCCCAAAAAATTAGGTATAACAAATATGTGGTAAAATTAAATATTTATTTTATTAGAATATATATTATATACTAGCTGAACCCGTGCACTTCGTTGCCCATTAAGTGTACCAACTATATGTGACTCAAACTTTGTTCAATTCGTTATTTAATATTCGGTGTATGGGTTTCAAAATTAATATTAACTTTTCCGTTGCCCGGAATAAAAATTCTGATTCGCAGCAGTACATTATCATGTAGGCAATCTACCTACGGTAGATCACGGACCCCGTGCTGTATGTACGTTAGTGTATGATTTAACTCTAAAGTATCAAAGTTATACCAAGTTTGTCGTATTCTACCTTTGGTGGATAATCAAATAATACAAAATCCTAACCTAACATAACTACTAATATCAGATGAATAAAAAAAACCAAATTTAACCATTCCAAAGTAGTATGTCTTCTTTCCAGAGGTTTAATCTACACACAAACATTCATACCAAGCTGAACCCGTGCACTCAGTTGTCCGTAAAAAATTGCAACTTTAAAAAAATTATGATTGTTCAACTGTTTTTGAGTGTAACTTGCTGCAATGTCAAATAATTTGATTAGGTGCTACCTTGTACCTTATCTGCCCAAATAACCAATGGAAACCAATAATAAATAAATACTAATTTCTACTCAAGACTGTAACCAATGGCAACTATTTAAAAAATAAATAAAAATAAAATTTCCAATTTCTATCGTGAACCTCAAGATCCCTGTTTGAGTACGTCTTTAAAATGCGAATTTCGAAAAATCCTTTCTTAGTGCGCCTATACATAGTAATAAGTACATATTTTACAGAAAATTTCATATCCATAGCTTCAGCAGTTCCGGCTAGGCGATGATGAATCACCCAAGAAAATTCTTTTTATATATACAGATTAATGTGTTATTACTTGAATTGAAAATTATATAATTGTATTATAAATTGTCCGTGTCTTCCGATCCTAAAGTAACAATAAAATAATGTTTAAACATTAAAATGTTTTAATTATTATTATTTTATTAATTTCTTTACCTTTAAAATTACACTGCACAATTAGATATTTTTTGATGTTTTCAAACGTGATCTTCGACGATTACTTAACAGTAAATTTGTATACATGGAAAAACTTCTTTCAACATCTACAGACGACATTGGAGCATACATAGAACAAACCAGATCATTACTTGTCAAGTCTTCAGGCAATCCTTCCATATTTTTAACTTCGCCGCTTAAGATTTTTGAAATTTTTAATAAAGCTTTGTAAATAGGATTTTTTTTCTAAAACGTCATATAACTTCTTTATGACTGCTTTTCCTTTTGTAAATTTTAAGTCAACTATTTTATTTTTCGCATCTTCAACCGTTTTTAATGAATCGTTATAATTGTATGCCTTTCTTTTCCAAAAATGTTATAGATTTGGGTAAAAACCCGAAATTCGATTTAATAAATGCTAAGTTACACTGTAGGTTATTCTTTTCCAAATACTTTTTGGCTGTCTTAATTAAAGCGGCATCATCGCTTTCGAATGTTTTTATAACTGTCTGAATTTTCTCTAAATGTTCGCAATATTATATGGTAGCATTTATCCAAGTTACCCATCTTGTTAGGTTAGGTTCAGATGGTTTACACTTTTTTCACTGAAGATACTACATTATCTACTTCCGAAAATTCGTCACGAGCTTTTACAGCAAGCCTGTGAAATGCATGTGCAAGGCAGATAAAATGAATAACTTTTGAATAAAGTGTTTGTATAGCTTTACCCACCTTAATCATATAAGGGGCTGCATCGCTTACAAACAATAAAACATTGTCATGTTCGACTCCTTCAGGCCACAATATACAGGCTTTATCAAATAATTTGAATATTGTTGAATGGTTAGTTTTGTCAAGTTCCTCGGAATGCAATAAAAATATTTGACCGGCATTATCAATTTCTAATGTAATAATAATAATAATATTTGCTACAAAACGACCAGTGGCGTCCGTAGTTTCATCAATTGATGAAACCCAGATTCGTTTTCCGTTTACAATCGCCCTAACTTTGAGAATAGTCTCTTGGTAAATATCGTCAACGTAACCTTTATGAAGTGTTGTTTCACTAGGTATATCTTCATTCGTGTGTTTTTCTAAAAACCATTTAAATTCGTTGTTTGATAATTTATTTAGGGGAATATTTGACGACAGCAAAGCCTTGCACAAATCTTTGTTGAAATTATTCTTTTTACCTAGGTTGGTGTTTAAAACAAACTGCTGGTTTACCTTATTTATTTTATTTTCTTCCCGTTTAACTGCTCTATTATGCTTATCAGTCCTTAGATGCTGAACAACATTGAAACGTTTGTCACTTCCAACTTTTATTTCACAAAATTTTTGTGAAAATGTGTCTTTAAATTCTAAAACATAACTTTATAACTTTGACTTTTATACATTCGGCATAAGTTTTTCCACTCTAGCTCCTCCGTTTTCCGTTAGTTAACTGTTTTGGGATTTTCTATCGACGGGGGACCGTGAGCTGGGTCGATGGATATCGGTTTCGTGTCTATTCGACTTACGGTTCGAGAGTTAAGATTTTTCTCATGTAATTTTTGGAAATGTAATATTTTTTGTAAATTATTTTGCAATGATGGTGCTGTTCTGTAATTTTTGGTAAGTATTAGGGGAGAGAGGTCTACAGTGAGACATGTTCATCAGTGAGACAAGTGAAACGCTTGATATTTGGAGATTATGTTTTAAATTGTTACCTCCAACGGTTAAACGTGTTTTCATTGGCCTCCGATATGCTTGTAATTATAAATTAATTTTTCAGTGGAATGTTGTAACTTTTTTGGACTCAAAAAGCCGTTCGATGGTACCCCAAAGTTGGCTTGTTAAAAATGCAGGATCTGTTGTTAGACGCAAATGTGCCAAAATATGAAGTTACTAACAATATGATAATAAAATATCAAAGACTCTCTGAAGACTGGTTAGAGTATGATGTAAAAATTGTTGGTTTACCTTATGGTGAGACAAATTTATCATTTGCATATTAAGTATTATCGTAATTAGATAGTTAGTTATAATTGCAATAAGATCAGATAAGTGTAGGTATACCAACATTTAAATTAAACTGTATTTGTACTTATTTAATTTCATTGATATTTCAAAGATTCTTATGAAGATGCTCTTGCTAGTGAACATTTATTAATTAATGAATCCTCGTCAGAGGCTGAACGAATACAATCATGTAGTATTAAAAAACAAAAAGAAATCAAAAGGCCAATATGCTAAAAAAAAGTCAGTGTGAATTAGAATATAATATCGATACAATGATGAGTGGTTAGTAAAGTTCCTATTTCATTTAAATAAATTGTTATTATACCTATTAAATAAATATAAGCATATTGATAAGAAATTACTTTGATCACCAATGAAAAAAAAAATATTAATTGTTTATAATTCATAGTATATTGGTGTATTATTAATTATTATACATATACCAGATACCTACAATTATATAACACTTTATAATTGAAAAAATTACGAATGTACAGCTACTACAATTTTTACAGTCTACTTCATAAATATTTGAACTGTATAAATGTATATACAATATAGGTATAGTGTTCGACTCAATATGATCTAGTATTTTCAAAATATTGAATAAAAAAAATCTGTTAGTCAATAAATTCAGGGTTTCTAGTATTGGGAAATAAAAATATTACAACGGAGACAATACTGCACGGTCTTGGCTAGATATTATATTCGTGATATTGTGATAAAATCTATTCGCGAGCATAGTGTTTCTTGTTACGGTCGTACAGCAACAATAACTCGGGTCTAGCGTTTTTTTCCTGACATCGAGGACCAAACTTGGCACAAAATTGGATCAATATTTTGAAGTTGCGTTAATTGTCACACGAGGTATTTAAAATTCTGTGCGACAAAAGTCTAGGCCACGGTTTTAACGCACAGCATTTGAAACACCCCGTATACAAGAGCATTGTTTAAATCACGAAAAGACCACGGGTCGTAGCTGTACATACGTATTATTTTCACGAATAGGTAGGTACATAATATTTTATTCTTTGCCTGAAAACAAATTCGTGACTACTTTATTATAATCACAGTTGCCCTTCGGTATCACCACAAATTGTTAGATAACGTCATTATATGAAAATGTTCAATATAGGTACTTACTTATGGCTGACACATAACCACAGAATAAATAACTGACGATTTTTGTCCAAAGATTTGAATCTGAAATGTAAAATCAGGTTAAATTACGTGATACCACAACGAGTCCGCGGTCACAGATATAAATTATAGGTATTACGCTTGCGCGCACACATTATTTGCAACCAGGCTTCTTATTCACTCGTCAAACTCGTGACCATATTATTAATAAAAGTGTGCTTCTTTATCGCCACATATTGTTTGAAAATATTATATTAAAATGTTCAATAGGTACTTACATGAAGCTTTTCCCATTAGGTTCGAAAACATCGAAAAATAATTAAACATGATTAAATCTTTAAGACAATAATCGAATATTCTATTACAATAATCAAATGAGTATCAAATGATTACCTCGATTTGCATTCTGACAAAATATTCTTTTTTTCCACAACATGTACGAGGGATCGATCTACGCATATTTTTAATATTGTATTTAGTTAATTAAATATTTAAGTTGGAAATTCTGATTTTTTTTTAATTTTTCACAATTCTT
>NC_042495.1:3839959-3842374 GCF_005508785.2 Acyrthosiphon pisum | reverse complement strand
ATTGAGTAAACTATATTACGTTCATGTTTAATGTGTGTTAGTTTTACTTGTTAATAATATGAACGTTTCAACGATCTCATAATATATTACATTTTTCGATTCCTGAAAATTGCCGATTAGTATAAGTATACAGTTGCCGATATTCTGGGGTGTTGGGTGTCGTCAAATATTTGTACGTATTCGGCATCTGTATACCATTTTTTACATCCATAATATTATGTAAGTATAGTATGTTTGTACTAAATTATTGTATCTGTACACTGTTTGAATGTATAGACATTATAAAATATGTCGTTTTACACATAATAATAATTCGCGTGATAATAATATAAATACTTATTTAATAATTATTATTTCAATATTTAAAAAGCTTATTCGTTGTATTGAGTAAAATTATAATTTCAGTAAACTCAATTTGTGAATAAATAATACTATGTGTGTTTACGGCTAGGTATTTATTTATTTAAATTAGCAGTATAATATAATTAGGTACCAATGACCACTGACGGTCCTGTTTAATCAGAGTTAATTACTATTCGAGTGTTCCATAGACTAATATAGAGGTGCCGTTTTTTTCTAAAAAGTAAAGGCAATAACGCAGACACAATTTATAAATACTACCTACCATTTTATATGGACTAAAATATTGTACAAATCCAAACAGATTAGCTAACCTATCCAATTATTTTGTGGGCAAAACAACAAATGGTTATCACTTTTCTATGTAGTTTCAACGCTACCTTGTGAGGAAATATCGAGCTAACCGACACAGTATATTTTATTTATGCGACAATTCGGTTTTAAAGTCCTAATAGTTAACGACACCTCTATATTACTCTATGGAGTGTTCGCATATAACTAACACCGTCATTTCTAAATCCAGCCAAATTCCTTCGATTCAATCAACCGTCATTCAAAATTCGAAAAACATGTTCGCCAAACTTCAACAATCAAACTACAACCACCTACAAAACATAGGCCAAACCATCGGCCCACCAGAACTCAACAGGAAAAGACCAGGTGAACTGACCAGGCGCACATAGAAACCACCTCAACCACTCCACCTCCTACTCTGAGTCATGGGGCTAAACCCCCCGAAACTCAGAAAAAGCACTACATATAAGTCCCTACAACCATGCAATGCATATAACTATATTCCATTGTTTATTGTCTATATTATGTTATTTATTAGATATGATTTTTACATCCATTATTATAACTGTTGCCTATTCCTCGATAACTATTGATTAAACTTTTTATGTTAAAATTTTTACTTATTCACAAGTGTGACTATTTTAAATGTATTTGGACAATTTGTTCATAAGTAAAATAAAATAAATTAATATACCTACCTAAGCTACGTGTGACAAGACTTGGTTGATTTTATGCGTTCCGTCCAGGATCTTCATTACAAATGTAAATGTGTTATTATATTATCAATTATTTAACCCATGTGTCGGACGATAAGCAGTAACCAAACGCGGTCCTATAAGTAATTCACTTTATCTATTAAAGGAAATTAATTATTGGCGATTTAAGTTTGTCTGAATGCGTATCTAATTTGTATCCTAATTATTATAGGAATGTTCTCAACTTACCTGATTCGTAATGATTAGACCAATCGCATGGTTGAAGATAACATTTATGGTCATAAATATGAAAAACATATTTTTAATGGAGGTACAATTAAATTGTAAATAACCCTGATAGATATCTTGAAATGTTTAAACAAAAACCAAATTGTTACATCTCACCTCGTAGTTCCAAGTCACCTCGATTGACGATAAGTAAATACATACAATATTTAACAACAAACTGTACATCGTTTTGACTAAAACAAAATTATATTTTAAACTTAAGTGTATATTTTGATACTTTTTAGCATATTTAGACGTTTTATAAGCATATTATTATACGTTTTATAGAACATATAACGAAGCAATTTTAAAATTACATAGAAATAGAACATAATATTATTACATTAAACCATAGTATAAGAAATAAGGAGTATGATCAACACGAACTGTGTTTTCGTCCTAGTTGCATGTGCATCGCCTTGTGTTTTTGTGCATACTGCAATGCATATTAAAGGAGCACACAACACAAAAAATAAGTTTTTTTTATTTGAAAGAATGTTCAATTTTAAGGATAATGGAATAGGTTTTACGTTTCTACTCACATTATTCAATAAGTTATGAGCAATTGAAAAAAGACGTGTGACGTCATTGGGCCCTACTCGTCATAATTGCCTATCTTATACGTGTAAAAGTTCCTCGCTTCTCACAACGATTTACCCTCCCAAACATTTTATTTTTGAAATTTAATTTGCGTACAAATGTGTGGCTTTATGTGTTTAAGACGACGCAAGAATCAGAATTTCTATATGACGTTTAGTTTTTTTTAAATATTAAAAAT
>NC_042495.1:3833227-3839859 GCF_005508785.2 Acyrthosiphon pisum | reverse complement strand
CGAAATAATACTAAATAAAAATGCAACATTTTCTTAGGAAAAAAAAATAATTATAATAATAATAACAATAAACTAAGTAGTACAAAACATTAAGAATGCCTATGATTAATAATACATGATAAATAGATAACTTTCAGTGATGCATTGACGATGATATTTTCCCATATTGTACTACGTACTTCAATAATAAAATAACGATTGAAATATTATTGACATCCAAATATTAAATCAGTCTAGAATTTTAGGATCCATAAAAATTTGTATTTTCCCCTAGACCAGTGGAAGTCCTAAGGACAGCTTTGGCCCTTGACTATAATGTAGATTGTAGGGTACCAAAGTAGGGTATTAATTATTATTATTATTATTATCGAGTGTTGGCTACAAACATAATAATATAACAAAAAAACGTTTATTTTTTATTCATATTATTTTATATTATAAAAAAAATACACTATGCTGGCCAAATAATGTCCGTTATTTTTTTTTTTTTAATCGATATAAGAAACCAACCTACTATATTTGTTTATTTCTTATTGTTAATTTTTATTTTCTTTTAATTTTGTTTAAAAAATATTTAAATTATTATATAAACATCAGTTTTTACTTTCACGAATAATATAATATTTTTATTTTCCGATTACTGTTTTAATTTGTAATTTCTTAAAGTTTTCCAAAATTATTTTTAATTTTTTTTACTTTCCATTAGTCCGTGAATAATTAACCGTTCATTTTATTTTAAATATAAAAATCCGTTTTAGATTCATAAGTGCAACAGTGAATGCAATTATTGTAAGCGAACAAAAGCTTTTATTCATCAAAACACGGATCCGAAATAGTTGCATGTACCACGGCAATATGATTCTTAACGATATGAAACAATTTTTGAGTCAGCTTGACAGTAAGAAATTATTTTGACATGAGTCTTGGACGGATCAGCCAAGGTAAACTATTAACTAGGCGTACCTAAACCTGGTGAGTAAGCCAATTTTATTTACTTAGTAAATTTAATATATAAGTTATATAATATAATAGATTGGTTAAAGTATTTTAAGTATTTATTGTGGCTTAGAATAATAATGAATAAGTAGGTAGGTACCCTAAAATAGATTAACGCTTTTTTGATAAACTAACGCTCAGAGGGTCTCCAGCTGTGATAGTGACTACGAATGATAAATCAGCGAGCAGAGGACTTCGATGATTCGGTTGTAAATTGAAATAAAAATTGTCCTCGTCGTCCCCGTATTATTCGTATGGCGTAAAATTATGAAAATATAGTGTAATTTAATATCGTCATTTCCTTATCACTCATCGTGCCGACAGAGTATCTTCGCCTACATTTTAAAAACACATCACTGTAGACTAGCGGTTCTTACACTTTTGGTGATCACGGACCCCCAAAGGAAGATATTTAGAAATCGCGGAATATACCTTCTTACCAATTATCTTTCGAACAATTTTTTTGGTTTTTACAAAATATCTCGTGTTGTCATAATCAATATTTTAATAATTATTTAACTTAAAAGGAACTCCAAGGACTTTTCTAGAGGCCGAATATAGTTAGAGAGATCACCAAGCGAAACTAAGTTGGGCAGGACATGCTTGGCGCAAACAGGGTACTTTAGTAAAATGGGTGATCGAAGAAGAGCCTAATAGAAAAAGACCACTAGGTAGACCTAAGTTAAGATGGGAAGATGGTGTGAAGAAAGAAGTGGAAAAGAAAGAGCCTGGTGTCAAGTGGAGAGAAGTAGCGGAGGACAGGGATAGGTGGCAAGATTTAGTGTTTTCAGGATGGTCTTAAGGGCCGTAACTAAAAGAAGAAGAAGAATAATTATTTTACATTACAAATCACATAAGTATAGGCATATAAAAACATACACATTTATAATTATTTTGATTGCACATAATTTTTCACATATTTCTTCCACAGTGTAGACTACGCCGGCCGGCATACAACACACACACATAAACAAACACATAATAATACTATTGTGCATTTTTAAAAGGTGTGTCGTACATCGCCCAATAGCCTTCGTATTTCTAAAAAAATAATATTAAAACGTATATCTATTATAATATTATATCTAATATATTGTGTGAGAGTTTTTTTGTTCTATTATATTATAACACAGTAAGACATGGATACGTTTTATGAGCACCTACTATTTATTTGTTTTGATTATTATATAATATCATAAGAATCCCTCGATTAAACATGTTTGTGTATGCATTAAGTTAATGCATTAGCTTAATACCTAATTACAGTAGCTCAGATTTCAGGCCGTCTAATCAAATTATTTAAAATATGATATTGCTATGTCGTCGCCGATTATTTATTATTCATTTAATAGAGCCAAAAAACGATATTTTTACATTTTATTTTTGTTGGGCCAAAAATAAGTACTATAATATTGTATTGTGCATCTTTGGGCAGCTTTAGTTCTGTATATTATCATTATTATTCTTTCGTTATAATCCATTATATGCCGTGATTAATTTATTTTTTTCATTATTTGAATTATACCTATATTATTATTCAGCAGCATTTAATCTATCAATAAGTAACAATATACACATCCATTGCACATGAACCTACATACACCCACACCCACTGTATACACTAGCATTCAATGGTTTTGCGTATAGTGACATCTTGAAGTTGTGGTTAGGATGGAGGTTGATAAAGGATTCTGCAGTTGGTCGGTATTCGGTGAAATAGGAATCTGGTATGCACGTGGATGTCGAATGTTAAACTTATGAAAAACATATGAATAATGAATGAATATATGTAAACGATAATAAATAAAATATATAGTATACTATAATAAAATTAGAGAATTAATAATAGTTATAATAATAATATAGTTATAGTTATAGTTATAGCATACCTATAGTATTAGGACAGTGTTGATTTTAAATAAGTATCCAGGGGGTCCTTTAAATAATTTAAAATGATTGTTAATATTATATCAAAACGTTCACTTAATTAATTATTTCCATCTTCTTCACAGGGCTGTTATAAATCCATGGAGTAAAACCCAACAACTGTACCCATTTTCAAAAATTCCATGCTCGTAATCCACCGAGTGGTTTTATGGCAAACAGTTTTACCCTGTTTTTACGTAAAACCCACAAACCACATCAATTTGTCCTGTTTTTTTTTACCTTATACCCGTAACCACATTGTACCCGGATTCGGACGCGAAACCTGCAAACAATTTTACCCGGTTTTTGACGCAAAACCCATAACCTTCACAAATTTGACCCGGTTTCTTACCCCACACTCTTAGCCCGGTAGAAATTGTACCCGGTTTCGGACGCGAAATCTGCAAACAATTTTACCCGGTTTTGAACGCAAAATCCATAATTTATCCATTACCCACGCGTAACATTTTTTACCCGGTTTCTAATAAATGAAACCCGAAATATTTTAACTCGTTTTGACTTCCTGGACTTAAAATACCATGTGATAAATTAATACGAAAAATCCTTCAACGCCTACAGCTTCGCTGTTGAGGCAGAAACGCAAAAATAAATTAAATTGAATTAAATTCAACACAAGTAAGCTGGAAACGGGCGAATGCCGTGCTGCGACAAAATTTAAAAAATCATTAAAATTAAAATTAAAACCTAGGTATAGGTATATTCAACGTATAATTGGATATTTATTTGTCTTTATCTTATTTTAAAATGATACTAATTTATAAAATTAATTATTATTGAAGTCGATCGGCGTTCGCGCGTTCTCGATTACTACGTGGATTAGGCCTACCGGAGATACCACAATAAAAAAAACGCACCACGTATACCGCATGCAAGACAACATGAACGATATTATATCATGTTTTTAACTTGCAAAGGTGGCGAGGAAACTTATACAAAATGATACAACGACTGAACGACATTATAATAATATTATATCAATATATCATACATATTATGTCCTACATCGCGTAGTGACATTTGATAAATATTAAAAATCTTTAGTCACAGTTTTTTTATATTAGCATTTAAAGTTCAAAAATTGACAAAATATGTAAAAATCACGAAAATATGCAAATTATTTTGGGTTAAGAATTCGTAAAAAATTTTCTTTTTAAATCTAAGATTTGAAAATGTAATACAAGATTCCTCATAAGATAAGTCTATCTTTCAAAAAAAAAATTTTTACAAGAAAGTCAAATTAAATTTATATGAGAATTTGAAATTCATATTTTTACATTTGATATTCACTCGATTTCTCATGTAATTATTTTTCTTA
The DNA here is from genome assembly GCF_005508785.2 of Acyrthosiphon pisum. Taxonomy (NCBI): domain Eukaryota; kingdom Metazoa; phylum Arthropoda; class Insecta; order Hemiptera; family Aphididae; genus Acyrthosiphon; species Acyrthosiphon pisum. Next base: position 3,835,601 of record NC_042495.1, on the reverse strand, counting down.
TTTTTTTGCAATTAAAATACGAATGACTGTAGATATTTGAAAATTTCACTAAATGTCAATATTTTATTTTCTATACTTACACCATAAAATTTTGAAAATATTTTGACTCTTTTTGAGCTGTTTATGGACATTCTCAGTTTTCAATTTTTTTAGTTTTTTTTTCTATAAATATCAATAAAATTTTGTTTGTTGGATAAAAAAGCGTGAAAATGTAATGCAACGCTCTTGATATATATTATTACAATAGCAGTTGAAAAATATTAAAAGTACATAGGCACAATTTATTTATAAATTTATAAATTTAAAATTGAATAATTATTTTGTTGTTATAAATTTATAAAATGTTCAACTTTTATATCTAAGGATTGCAAATTTAAAACAAGATTCCACGTAAGTAGTTAAAATTAAATTATTATTAATATATTATTTTGCTCAAATTTACTCAATATTAATAGCTACATTTTTAGCAATATTTTTACTAGAATTATTTGTAGTTACAAAAAAAAAAAAAATCATAGTATCAATTAATAATATACATTTTCAATCAATTACTGTTAATATATTATATCAGTGATATTTTTTCGTTTATAAAATTCTTTTTTAGTGTACAAAATGCATATAAATAATAATATATAATATTAATAAATAAATAAAAAAAAATACATTTAAATTATCTTACGTGTGTACATTTCGTTTTAATATAAAGTTTCATCAAATAGAAGTTTGTTAAAGTTAGGTAGGTACCTATATTCGAGCCCACAATAAGCCATAAGTAGTACTTACCATTTACTTTTATTAAATATAAATATATAACCATATTGATCGTTAACATTCACAAACTTTAACGATACGTCCGACTAGAAACCAGCGTACACGCTAAATGATGCATTGTCTCTTCGGATGGATTGACTGCAGTGTTCGATTTTGGTTGATGTTCAACATATTTCGTCATCATATAGTAATATTTTCCACGACGCCTTCGTGGACAACGCATTCAATCTTTTCATCTAGGTTCTCAAACTTATTTAATCCACCACCCACTTCGAGAATCAATATAATTTCAATAATCAAGCCCCCAAATTTTTTTATTTTTAAAGTTGCCATCTAGCTGTAGTGCATCTTAAAAACAGTTGTTATTGTAATTATTTTCTTTAAATACACCATATCTTATATATTATCTGAGTTCAAAATTACGTGTTTAATGAGAACAATACAAATATATAGTCAAAACACATACTTGATCATATACCGGCCTGAATATTTTGGTCTCCACTCCGTCAGAGGATACAATGTAAATTTTTTGACGGTCGTAATATTATATGTTATCAGCCACCAATGTCATAAACGGCGTTTTTAACGTTTGAAATTACCTTTTACTGGTAGATATAGATATCTATGTTTCAATGTAGGTACTTTTGTTATGATATACTTATATAGGTATGTACTTTGTACATTGTACAGTTGTAATCCTGCATTATTATTTATTTATTAAGTAATAATTTAAATTCAATCACGACTTTGTCTAAGTTCAAAGTTGTATAATATGATAACAATAGTCATATGAAGTGTACGATACTACATACAGTGGCGTGGCGAACGGTAATTTCAGAGGCCTCAGCCTCTGAAATTTTTCTTAAATAGAGGGGTGGGCATAGGCGCACATTGGGTGTGAATTCAGGGGGTGCTGGAATAGTTTATGTTACACATGTCCATGGGGGGCTTTGTCCCCCACACACCCCTTAATCCTAATACTATAACTAACTGCATTACATTAGCTTTAAATTTTTAATTAGAATGGGGTACCTAACTTTGATTTCGCGGGGTAACTTTGATACCCATATATTTTTATTCACCAAAGTACCATGATAATTAAATTTTTTTTTCATAAAATGGGGTTACTTTGATATCACATTAAGAAATATAGGTATCGAAATTGCCCGTTGTGTTACTTTGATAGCATATTAAAAAATATTGATATCTCAAAAGATAATTTCAGAATTTTAAAAATTAAAACGTTAAAATATTGAACTAGTTGTAACTAATATTTAATTTTGAGAGGTTTATCGTTAACACTACAGAAGTTATCCATATAATAAAAAATGAAATTGTCATAAAACAGTAAAAAATTATCAAAGTTACCCCAATTTACTGTACTACTTTTATTTTTAAACTATGAGAACTTTTGTCGTATTTGTGATATCGAAAAATTAAAAACAATGTTGCACAGTCTATGTTCTCTTCTTCCTAGTAGGAACATTTGGTTGCATAACATGAACTATAAGTTTAGCCATAGTGGTTCTTATCCACGCAAAACCATTTTTACTATGTTTTACATTTGTAAAACGGAGACCACACATGCGTGTGTAGCATCCTC
>NC_042495.1:3816251-3833016 GCF_005508785.2 Acyrthosiphon pisum | reverse complement strand
CCCAAGCACCCCCTATGTGCGCCTATGGGGGTGGGTGGTAGCCAGTGGGTCCCCTTGTAAATTTAATATGATATTCTCAATAGGTAGTCAATAACGATCTGAAATATAACTTGTTATATTACATTAATACATTATTATGCATAAATACTTGGGATATTTGTAACTGGCCTCTGGAAAATTTTTAGTTTGCCACGTTTAGTTTAACCTATTAACGTATTTAATAGATTATTCACAAAAAAATTAATGATATTTTTTTCTAAACAAGCATGCAATCTATGAAAGTCTTATTTTATATCTGAATACATTAAGTAATTGGAAAAACGATTTTTCCGAGTACAACGGGTGTCGCACAAATTCTGGTTGTAGTCGCACAAAGTCACACTAATGGCGCACTAATGATTGGCAAAAGAAAAATTTTAAAAATGTAATTTTTACCATGAGGGGGGCTGGGGAAATGCCCCCAAAAGAAAAACGATTTTTCCGAGTACAACGGGTGTCGCACAAATTCTGGTTGTAGTCGCACAAATTCACACTAATGGCGCACTAATGGTTGGCAAAAGAAAAATTTAAAATATATCATTTTTCCATGAGGGGGGGGGATGCTGGCTAACCCCCATATATATTTTTGAATTCACGGTTAAACCAGTATCGCACAAATTCTGAAAATTGTCACACAAATTCACACTAGTGGCACACTAATGTTTGGTAAAAAAAAATGTCAAAAATTGTATTTGGGGGCTGGTGAAATGTACGTTTAGAAATACGTAATAAGTTAATAGATATTATAGTAAGTTTAAACTTCGGAAGACGACCGTAGAAAAAATGTGAAATATAAACTTACTTTTTATGTTATAGTTACCTAATAACTCCCGTAAAACAGAATTATAAACTTATTTCAAACATTTTAATATTAAAGTAATTTGGGTAGGTATGCGTAAAAAACGTAAACTTCAAAAACCCATAACTTCGGAACTAAGTCCGACCGACAAATTAGGTTTCCACCATCGTTGAAATACATAGGTTTCCAACAAAAAAAAAACATAACTGCGTTATTGCATTGTCGCAAAACTGTACGGAACAGTATGTAATAACTTTTAACTTAACTGAGTTAACCTATAGTTAAATTAACTTTTAACTTTTAACTCTTTGTTATTGGTGCATATTAACTCGACTTAACTGAGTTAAAAAAAATCATTAACTTGCCCAACCATGAGTCTTGGTTATAGTAAATTTGCTGACAGACCTTCACTCAGAATCTTTTTTCGTATGCATCATGCAATGATTGACAAATCACTGAATTTAAATATTACACGTATATCACAGTAAAGTAGGTACCTACTATTAATGACAAAGTACGTACACGCTACACGTCTCCACACCTATTTTACAACAGAATGATTAGGAAGATAAATATTTTTTTTTATTGCATTTTTACCATATAATGTTCTTATAGTTGTATTCTTCAAATTATATTTTTAACATAAAAATTACAAAAAAATGTACACGTTTTTTTTTTTTTACAAATTCAATATAATTTTATACAAATATACAAATATAACAAATAACAATATGATTTTATACAACTAGACACTCTAACATGCGGGTTTTTGAATTTAATTTTTTTTTTCACATACAAAACAGCACCGGACATACGCTGGGGGATAGTATCATTGAATTGTCGATTTTCATGGGCCATGGGAGATTTCTAGACACTGAAACTCGACTTTTAAACTTTCCCGTCTACGAAACGAGACCATCATAGATAGAGCCAGGCCTTATCATAAATTCTTATTACAAAAATCTCTTTCTATATAAGTGTGGCATTTATAATTCGACTGTGTCTCCAAAATCAGTATTCACTTACAACTAACACGGGGGGCCCGGGGGTCTAACTATATTTTCCATTCTTCAGTTACCTACGCTACCAACGTGCAGGTTAGATACCTGGTGATATAGGAACGCTTCTCATTATGTCCGCGATTCGATTCCCTACCTATGTGATTTGATGACTGATAGCTAGACAATCGAATACATCTATCGACTCTACACTTTTTAACAACACAGGAGATCGTATCCAGCCTATCCATTTACAACGTTTGTGACGGATTGCTTAAACGTTCCCGCCAAAACGTCAAGCCTTATCTCCAATCCATATCACTAATCTTTATCACAAATCCTAAATTTTCGTCTTACAACCTTACTGTCGCGACTTATATATTTCCAATGACATTGTCTCCAAAATCGGCGAGGAGACATATTCCACCCCCAATTTTTAAAATTTACATAGAACTACTGTCCAACTTTCCAAACGATTCTGTGTTACACGAAATTTAGGTAGGTACTCCGGCAGTTTTATAATTACATATACTTACAACAATTTCGTGTCATATTTTTGAATATGAATATTGAATACTACTATATTACTTGAAAAAGTATTCAAACTAAACTAAAGAAAAAGTTAATACTTAGGTACCTTTAGACCTTTAAAAGGACAATGTGCCGACGTGGGTCTGTATATTTTGGAGGTATTTTAGTCATAGGCTCATATATTATTACTATGTGCAAAATATTGCCGATAATATTCAATAGATCGTTAAACTCATGGTCTTATTTAGGTTTTTTAAGTCGACAATCAACCATCCAAATAATAATAATAATATTATGGTACTCTGTCGGTAGATGGCGTCACCAGAGCGGGACCCGACAATAAGAGCTTCATAACCGGGGATTATAGTCCGGCCCACGAGAGTCCATACGTAAGCCGCGCATCGATACTGGCGTACGCGACGTCTGCCGGCTGAATTTCCTCATAAAAACACGGCTAATTAATTGCGTTTTGGGGGTGTTGTATGATTCTCCATATTGAATAAAAAAACACTCGCAAAAAACTCGTAAAAAAATACGTTATAAACTTATAACGTAAACGACACAAAAGACGAGCTATAAAAACGAATTAGTCGAATTTCGTAAACGTGTTTACTACTGTCGCTACGTATACACGAAAGTCAACGACGGCTGTTGGCGATCATTGCCGGCCGGCTTCCGATCGGTATGATTCGGCGTATGGAAGGAGAACCGATGCGCAGCAACGGACGCGTTAGCACGTATGGCCTCTCGTGGGCCGGGCTATAGTTCCCAGACCTAAAAATATAATGACTATGGCCTATGGGCCAATAAGTCGGTATCACTATAGTTGCGGATAGATTGGTGGGATTTTTGCTTGTTGAAGTTGGTAGTTGCGAATTTGAAAATGTCTGATTCTCGTTTTTAGTTATTAATTTACAAATAAGTTTTATTATTTAAATTTTGTTAATTTTTAACTAACAAATAAATTACAAGTGGTTATTGGTAATTGGTGAATGGTGGCTTGTTTGTGTCGTTTTTGTACTCGTGAGCAGCGTCTACTGACAATATAGTCATATTGAGTTGTTGTGTTGAATAAATTAAAGTGCTTACCTAAACTTAATAATAATTATTAATAGGTTTCACAGTTTCGTCATGGAACTTAGGAGCCTCACGACATGTATAGTGAGAATGTTTACGTCTCACTATTTAAACAAGCCATTGAACACTATATCTGACATAGATATAAATAATTTTCTATGTAGTATAAATCGATTTGGTACAAGAGCGGACGTTGCAAGGCAAGTTCTCTCTATTTTGTTTGGACGCATAACTAAAGATTATGACGTGTTGCTGGGTATCGTGGTTGGTTGGCTGACCTTAACAAGAATAAATGTAGGTATTCATTCGAGTACAACTAAATAATATACATTTAAAGAACTATTATTTTTTATATATATCCATTTAAGGGTCACTTACGTTGTGCACAATTTAAATTATTGTTATTTTGTAAAGAATTTTCAGGCTGTACTCGAAAATTATAAATTACCAGACTATAATATACTAATAAAGGACTGGAAGATAACGAGAAATCACTCAACATTCATGCCGCATGAGTCAGTATTGAAAGAAATTCAGATGATCGTATATTATACATGTTATAAATGGTGCCAGTCCAAACGTGGTCTTGAGGAAGGTTGTGGTCCAAATGTCCTGCAAATATGGCCTAATCAAAGGTTGAAAAGGCGCATAATTCCTGGTGATGAAGTAAGGTCTAGTTATGAGAAACCTTGTTTTAAAATTTCAATCCTTAACTATAAAAATTGAACATTTTAATATTTTAAATACCAAAATAATTTTAAAATGTTTTCGATTTTCACTATTCTTGTCAAGAATTGTAAGTTGCGTTATCTAATATTCCAAATAATTTCTCTAGATTTCTTTCATGTAAATGCTAAAGATGAATAATTCCACATTCAGAGTATACCTACAGATGTTGAAGTATTTTAATCTACTAAAACTAAGAGTTCTATATCACTAAGATGAATTTAAATTCCTATTTAAATATTAAACAGCATAATGAATTGCTATGACTTACTAGAACGTATTATTATTAACTTTAAAATAAACACCATAGGATCACATGATAAGTCCTTATTCTGTCTATAAAGCCTCGTTCAATTGCATGACATCAGTTTCATGATATTCAACAAATTAAATATACTGCACTAGGTGTCACGACACACAATATCATTACTGTCATACTCATTATGTCACCGTGTGAGGCTTAATACACACAAAAAAAAATAAATACTTTTTGATTTCTTTATGCAACATATTGATGCCTCTAGCCCTTAGGTAACACCAAAAGAAAATATATCGATTTATATAATGTACCTCAACGAATTTCAATTACAGTTATAACTGCTTACAACTATTATTCATTATAATGTTATTTATTCGTATTGGTTTAATTAAATTGCAACATTAGAGTGTATTACCTATGGGCTACATAGGCGGATATTTGGTCACATCCGTGGGGGGGGGGGCTTAACATTTTCGTCTTATCCATCAGCGAAAACATACATTTTTAAACGCTTCAATCTACCAACTAGTGGCTACTCAGTACTCCTACTTTATTTTAGCAGGGCACTAAGTATATTATATAGGTATATTAAAATACACAATTTATTTTGACATCTACTGTGGTTTGTTACATTCAGGGGGGCTTAAGCCCCTCAAGTCCCCCCAATGACCGTTTATGATGGGCTACATTTTAAAATTTCATTAACTTATTAATTGTTATATTTTATTAGCATTGGCATATTTTGAAAATATCATGGGGGTTCATTTTTGTAGATACTTTTGTAAATTTTTGCTTGACTCTTGCCATATATTTCCTATTTTTATTTTCCTTAAATTGTTTGTTATACAATTACCATTTTTTTTTTTTTTTTTTTTAATGTCTTGTATCTTACAACATTTTAATAATATAGTATCATGAAATATCAAGACAATAACAAAAAAAAAAAAAAAAAATTAGTAGTGGTACTTTATTTATTAAAGTTATATATTTTACTAAGCAAATGTATTTTCCCACTATACTTTGGAATTGTTAATGAATTAGTTGACAATAATTTCTATATTTATCTCTTCATCCCAGTAAACATGAAGAATGGAAATATTATTCAACCGTGTTTGACCCATAGTAAATCTTATAAAGTCTGCTTAGGGCAAAAATATTTCAAATTTATGAACATTGAACATATAATGCACATTGCTCTATATGGCTCATTTATCCTCTTTTGAAGCCCAGTCCACTTCTATTAACGGGATAAAATAAATAAAATTTATATTTTATAAAAATACATTACAAATATTGATATTTTTTTTTGTATAAGAACTTTGGGGGGCTGAGCCCCATCTTATCAGGCTCATGGGGAGCTGAAGCTCAAAGATCCTCTGCACAAGACACCCTTACTATTGGCATGTACTATATGAGAATCTAGATAAATAGATAGGCACAGATATGTCATATGATAGGTCTAAGAGTCCGTATCATAAAATAAAATAACTTCCAGTCATAACTTGCTTATAAATTAAAATATTGTAAAAACCCAATGAAACAATACAATACAGGTTCTTACATTTAAATTTGTTATCATGTCAATTCACTAAAAACATGAAATTTATTCTTCTAAACACATATTTCATATGTTGTATATTTGTTAGATGGAAGCAGCACATGCATATGTGATTTAAAAGGATAACCAAATGTATAATTTCTTTTGAAGGGATGTAACATTTTTTTTACTATTATTAGTCACATGGAGTTGGTTAACTTACTTTTTTTTAAACAAATTACATAATAAACTACCTGTCGAAATAACAATTAAATTATTTTTAAGTTACTTTTTATTTTTATTTCAAAAATATCAACTAAGCCTAATAATTATGTTGTAAAAATATTAACTATGTATTGACAGTTAAAAAATTAAATTATTAACAGAAACTAATTTTGTAATAATAGATCTTTTTATTGTATTCCATTCCATACACTTTTGTGTCAGATAATTATTACAAGAGTGTATGTACTATGCAGAAAATTGTACTTCTATGATAATAATATATTTACATACAATATCAATTGGCTCTTAAAATTTATTTTAAAAAAAAATTAAATAAAAGTCTCTAAAAATTTAGTAATTTTACAATATTTTTTTTTTTATTATTTTTTTTTGTGTGTCTATCATCACCTTTTTGGACAGTAAAAATGCTTAGATTTTCTTCAACTGTATCTTTTCTGATAGAAAACTGAACCTAGTTGGTATTTTGGGGAGTCAAAAGTAAAAAAAGGTGGGCAAGTGGGTGTTGCTCTGCTGTACAGTAGGTTACAAGTGGATCACTGTAATGGATGGTGTTAAATTTGAATTCAATGATTTAATATCGATTCTGAGCGAAGACGGCCAGTCAGCCTATGATATTACTAAGTAGTTAAATTTGATGATATTATTTAAAGTAATTTATATATATCCTATTTACGTGGAACCTTGTTTTAAATGTTTAGATTTTCTTCAACAGTATCTTTTCTGATAGGAAAGTAAATCTAGTTGGTACTGGGGGGGGTCAAAAGTAAAATTTCCCAGTAGTTTTCAAAAGCGCTGTGAAAAACAAAAGAAAAATAAAGAAAACCGGGAATTTTTAAGCAAAATCTGTTTTCAAAAAATCGATTTTGGTTTTTGGTACAACTATTAAACAAATTACAGTACATGGAATTTTTACTGAATGTTTATATTAGCCTTTTCTATGCATGAAACAATTTTCAAAATATTTTGACTTGTTTTGAGCTTTTTAAGTTTTTTTTTTTATAAATGTCCTTAAAATGTTATTTGTTGTGTTAAAAAGCGTGAAAATGTAGTACAAGGCTCTCAATAAATTGTTACAATAGCAGTTAAAAAATATTAAAAATACCTACATAGGCACAATTTTTTTTTATAAGCATTTAAAGTTCAAATTTTTACAAAATTATTTTGTAGTAAAAAATTTATAAAATGTTCAACTTTTATAGCTAAGGATTGAAAATTTAAAACAAGATTCCACGTAAATAGGTTTATAAAAATTACTTTTTTCGCCTTAATATCATCAAATATACTTAGTAATATACTAATATCATAGGCTGACTGACCGTTTTTGCTCAGAATCATTTTTTTCTTATACAATAATATTATATCATTGAATTCAAATTTAATACCATCCATTACAGTGACCACAATAACACAATGTAATTAAATTACAATAAAAATAAATAATCTAAAAACTAATTTTTCGTTACAGTTACTATTGTAACTTAAGTTAAGTTACTCCTAGACACTGGGTATACTTACACAATGACATTTTTCAAAGTGTATAAATTAATATCAAGGGTTTTTTTCACTATGAAATCTACTCACAGCCTTCACCATCTACAGTTTAACAGATTAAAAGTATTAACTAATAAGTCATAACAGCAGCACAGAATCTTCCTGTAGCTAATATGAGTTATGTTCTAAATTCCCACTGAAATCTCTTTTTATACAGTCTCAACCAATGGATATGGTGCTTAACACACAACCTTTGAAACAAGTACCACAGAAACCATCAACTGAAATCCCTGAAGCTTCTCAATCTGTTAAGGAAGAAACTCTTAGAATATTTGATCCTACTCTGGGCCGTGAAGTTGAAAATATAAATAATAGAGGAGGGAAAAAATTTCAAAATGTGTCCCAACTACAATTCAATAAATTGGCAAGAGAAAGTAATTTAGTACGCTCAAAAACCAGACAACATTATAATGCTCAGGTAAATATTACAAAGACTTATAATATAAGACAACATCACTATTTAAATGTAATTTAATAAATTATATATAAGTCCGATGCATCATTTGTAAATAGTTACAATACAAATTACAACGAGTTACTTTTTAAAGTTATATAAATAACTATTTATTCTTTACAAGTAGGTAGGTACCTACCTACAGGTACCTACATAACTTTCATACATGTAAATAATTACTTTGTACTTGCACTACCCTGATCTTAATTCAGGTAGGTACCTAGAAAATTTATCTTAAATTAATTTACTCCAATGGTTACCATTCAGATATAAATAATGTTGAAATTTTAAAATAAAAATTTTAAAATAAAACAATATTATTGTTATGTGTTCTGTGCATATGTATTATGTAATTTATATTTTTACAGGAAATAAACAAAACTGTTCGACAAATTTTGAACGACATTTCTCCTGATAAAATTACTTTATTAACTGAGCGTTTCAATACGTTGTCTATTGATAATATTGAATTATTAGAGACAACTGTGAATTTAGTTTTCGAAAAGGTACTGTATAAATAAAATGATATTAAGTGTAAAATATTTTGTATTAATCAGTGGGTATAATTATTATAGACAATTGTTGAGTAATTTATTTCATTATGATGGTTATGTGTGATTTAACTGGAAAAATAATTATTTGTACATTTGAATCCATTTTAGATTCTGAGCGGAGCGAGGAAGCTATTGTTTTTACAATGGTGTTTTTTTTTTCTTTTTATTTTTATATCCTGTATACAAAATTTCTTCCAGAAGGAGTGTTTCGATTTCAACATATAATACCTTATCTTTTAGCAAATTGGATCAAGATGGTACTTTAGAGAGGTCATTTTTCGATTTTCTCAACAGTTATTTAATGCCACGGGAAAAACCACCGGAAAATTACGAAAAACGCTAAAAATGGGATTTTAATTTCTAACGCTTTGTTTATCACCATAGAAACGAATAAAAAATTATAATATTTTAATATTAATTCAACTTACATGATAAAATAAATAATAACAAAATATAAAATATCTAGACTGACAAACCGTCTCCGCTCAGAATCATTTTTCTTATACAATGATATTATATCATTGAATTCAAGTCTAATACAACCAATATACAATTACCCACGTGTAATCTACTGTACAGCAGAGTGACATCCACTTACCTGCTTTTTATAATTATGTTGATTATTTTCTATGTAATGTATAATTCATCTATGTGGGTTTTTAAGTTTTCAATAGTGAATTTAAAGTAGGAGGTAATAATAATTTTATAGTTACAAATTCCATCCAAAAAATGCTTTGGTTTATCAATTTAACCCTTCTTCATACCATTTTAGGATTGTCTTATTTATTATTTTATTGTTTATTTGTGTTTACATGAATCAAATAGAATTTATTTTCTTGTTAAATTCCAGGGAATTGAAAAACAAGGTTTTGCACCACTTTGTTCATCTTTATGTTCAGCTATGCAAACTGTACAAGTTCTTCATAATGGTAAAATAGTAACATTTATGAACTTAATTATAAATAAATGTGAAATAATGTTTGAAATAGACAAGGCCCAAGAAATGGATTTTGCTAAGAAACTCACTGCATGCAAAGATCTAGTTACGTTCATAAAATACCAACACCATTAAGTACGATCATTGTTAATTTGTATTTATTATTTTTTTCAGGAAAAGAAACAAAAACTTCAAGTTGAATATGAAAAATATAAAAGAACATCACATGAACGTTCTGTTAGAAATTGCCGGTAAAAATAAACTTTAATATAAACATCTGTTGTCAAAATATTTTTTTTATACTATATTTTTAGGTTTATGGGTGAATTATTCAAAAAAAACATTTTTACTCCAACTATTATTATGTATCGCATCGAGAAATTAATCACTAAGCGTGTTGAAGAACCACTAGAGTGTTTATGCATTTTATTAAAGACTGTTGGAAAAGAATTAGAACAGGTAAAATCACTCTTTATTTTATTATGTGGATTACCTATATGTACATACAGTTTTAAGTTCAAATCATCTATATTATTTGACACAGAAAGATTATGGGATTTTTTATCCCGTATCGTAGGTATCTCAAAGCTCTGTGTTGCAGACTTTTCATATTACTTACATGTTACCAGGATTATATGAGAATATATTATTATATAATGGAATTAGGTGTAAGCAAATGTAAGCAATATTATAAAACCATTTAAATAATTCATAAATACTAGTGTTTTATTATTGTACTTATATTATTTATTCATTGTTGAGATCATGAAATATTAATTTATTTTTTAATTTTAATTCAGCCTAAAAACCATAAATACTAATACAATTTGATATTTTAACTTATACAGGTTGTAACAGGAAGACCTAACAAAAAAAAAAAAAAAAAATACTATTTAAACATTTGACAAATTTTTTTAAAATTATATGATTTGTAAATTATTTAAGAAATATACTCATGTCAGCAAATTCCCAAAAATAATATTTTGAAAAAAGTTCTTACGTTTCAAAATAATTTAATCAAAAAAGTATTGTTATTTTAAAAAAATTTGAAAAATAAAATACTTGACTTAGATAAATGTTTTTTCCATCAAAATTATTCTGATGATCAGATTCACAAATCGGCTATTTTGAATTTACCCAAAACAATTATTTTCAGTATTAAAAAGTATTAAAAAATAAAAATAATTTTTTTTTATATACTATATATCTAATGCAAGTGAATATAAATTATATATATAAAAAATAAAAATAAAAATATTCATTAAAACAAAAGTTATTTTTTCTGTCAGAGCTTCCTGTTACACTCTGTTGTACACTCAGTGTATACAATAGCAGTAATTTCTAAAAATAATAATTTCTCTTGGAGTAGCATAATTCTTAAAATGACAACACATCCACATGCATGTTGTTTCTGTATTGCAAACTTATAACATAAAATAATAATCAATTTTGAGTTTATAGTGAATTAACCAATAAACATTAATTATTATATATATCAGTTATTGTTATTATAAAAATTGAAGGTACCTAAAGTACTAAATTGAGAACATTTTTTTTATTTCTTGTATTGTTTATTACTCTATTTTATTTTTTAATCAAGTGGATAATGTATAATACCTAAAATTAAAAAATTAAAATTGTCAGTTAGCAAACTGACACACAATATACAAACACAGATTCTAACTTTTATGTTTGATTACATGTTCATATACCTACTCAGCCAACAATAACACAAATAAGCTAAGAATTTGTACAAATGTAAGACTGAGACATCACATGTTGCATGTGTTAGGTCATCTTAAGTCATGTTTTATTATTACAAATATACTGATTTTTATGTTACTTATTTAATTAACCATTTTGTTTTACAATTCATAAATAAGTATTGTCTTTAAACATAATACTCTAAGCCTGAATTTTAAAAAGATTTAGTATATTTTGATTTTTTAATCACAAATAAACCAAGTTTTAATTATTCTTGAGTGCAATATTAAAATAAGATGGGAAAGTGTGTGTTGCTCTGCTGTACAGCAGGTTACAAGTGACCACTGTAATGGATTGTGTTATATTTGAATTCAATGATTTAAAATCATTGTATAATAAATACGATTCTGAGCGATGACGGTCAGTCAGCCTATAACTGTTGTAGTAACAATATATCAGGAGACTTGTATTAAATTTTCACGTTTTCTGACCAAACAAATACAATTTTATTGACAATTTTATTATAAAAAAAAAAAATAAATAATTTAAAATATCCGCAAACAGCTCAAAAGATTCAAAAATGTTTGTAAATTTTATCATGTATGGTAATTGATTTAAGTTTCATGTATCTACAGTTATTCTGTATTCATTTACTAAAAAATTCATTACTAAAAAATAAGAAAATCTCTACGTGAGAAATCAAGCTGTAAAAATATGAACTCCAAACACTAATAAACATTTAATTAATTTGACTTTCTTGTGAACATTTTTTCTTTGGTAAAGGTAGAAAAACTTAATATGAACAATCTTGTATTACATTTTCAAATCTTAGATTTTAAATGAAAATTTTTTATATATTTCTAACTCAAAATAATTTGCACACTTTCATAATTTTTACTTATTTTGTTAAGATTAGAACTTTAAATATGTCTTATAAAATAAAGTGTGACTGGATTTTTAATAATTTTCAAATATAAAAATAAAAAACTGGAAACTGATATTGGAAATTGAAAATGTCCATAAACCGTTCAAAACACATCAAAAATTGTTGAAAAGTTTATGCTATATAGAAAATGCTAATATAAACATTCATTGAAAATATCATTTTCTACGGTTTAGAATTACACCAAAAACCAAAATCGATTTTGTGAAAAAATTCTTGGTTTTACTTAATTTTTTTTTTTTTTTATTCCCGGTGCAATTGAAAACTGCTGGGAATTTTAAATTTTCCAATGCTCCAACTAGATTCAATTTCCCATCAAACTAGATACTGAAGTTGAAAATCGTTGTATCATTTCAACTACTTACCGTGTACACACACAAAAAATTAAAAAATTAAAATGAAATCATTGTAAAATCAATCATTCATTGTTCCGCTCAGACATATAAAATATACATAATTTACTTTTTGTCTTATTAAATTTTATAGTTATTTAATTAAACTATATTTTATTGTTTTAGATGTTCAATTTAAACGATATTTTTTATCAATTAAATACTTTAAAATCCAAAAATATTAAGTCAAAGATTCCATTAAAAATAGTCTTTATGATTGAAGACTTAATAAATGTACGCAAAAATAAATGGAATTTTAATCGTATTGATAGTTATATGATTTTAATAAGTAAAATACAAGATATTGTAGCAAATGAACAACAACCTATGGCGCTAGCCAAAAATATACCTGAAGAAGGAGATCATCATCACAATAATAATAAAATATCGGTAATACATAAATTATATTTAATACTTGTGGTACAACTAACTAAGATATTATATACAATAAATTGTCTTTTAAAGCCCATAGAGCCAGTTGAACCACCCAAGGATAAAGCAGTTTTACTGAACTCAATAGTTCATAATAAAATTAATATGCAATGTAAAAAAATACTTCTAGATTATGAGCAACTGCAAAATTTAGATGTATGTATATTAATATTTAGACAAATATTAATTATAATCATAATTTTAATTGTGCTTTTTTTATAGGATATAATCTATTCATTATCAAAAAATGAATCTTCTGTAATCCACACAAAGTATGAAGAGTTTGTGAAATCTATGTCACTTATAACTTTAGATAATCCTATCAGTCGTGCAACAGTGGCAGGAAAGATTTTTGCAGAACTTTTATACCAAAAAAATTCTCCCAATGACAGCTATCAATCAAGGGTAATTATTAATTTTATACGTCTTTTTCAAATTATATAACGATATAACATTCTTATTTCTGTTAATATTTTTGTTTTAAAGAATTGATGATGTTCTTAGTTATTGGAATGATTTTTTGATGGATTACCCTCAATTTTTTTCCTATATTGCTGCCATTATTGGTAATTTTTTATTTAAAACCTATCAATTATTTGAAATATACAAACATAATTAATTAAAATATTTTATTTATAGCTCCATTATTATTATCACAGAATGCTTCCTTCGACTTCAACAATTTAAAAGATTCATGTAAATCCATACGACCAGACAATTCTAGTAAATTGTTGACCGAAGTTTTATATCAAATTAATAGTTCCAAGGAAACACAGAACATCAAAGAAGTATGTGACAGAATAGTTATTTGTTCTACTTTCTTTTTTTGCTTCCTATGCCTTGAAGTTGTTTTGCATCTTCGGAATATTCCTCGTGGTCTCTTTCCAGATAGTTTATTGATTGGTATACCACACCTGCAAGTGTTGTCACCTTCTTAAAAACGTGTAACATGAAAATTGTACTTTCATAATAATAAATTTTACTTTGCAATTTTTAAATTAGGGTGAATTGGTATCTTATACAATTTAAAAGTGAGATTATTATTTAGGGCTTTTATTGATATTTTTGTTAAGAAGCAAGTTACGACCATTTTTAAGCTACATTTTTTGTAAATTTTAATATGATAATTACTTATTTAAAAATAATAACATCAATAAAATCCTTTAATATAGCCTAGATAATAATCTTACCCTTAAATTATATCTTGGGTCAATTTGCTCTAGTTTTAAAAATAACAGTAAAATGGAGTATTTTTAACATAATTTATAGTATGTTGTTCTTTTGTAAGACAGAGACAACACATGGAGGTGTGGCATCTTCTTAAAACTTTATAGATGAAATATTGTGCCTTGCTCGACTATTATTTTTAATATTAAGAAATTTTGAATGTTCGGTCTATTGAATAGACTTCCAATGTCTGAGTTTTTCTTTCACTCATGTTCTCCATTATCTGGGTTTATTATAATGTTCATACTTCCTACATTTTTCTCAGAATATTTTAAACTTTAATAGATTTCTTTCATCACCAAACGTGCGGTGGATACAGCAAATTACTTTTAAAAAGTCATAAAATTACGTTACTCGTTACATTAAATATTTTTATTTAAATTACATTTGTGTTACTTAACATTATTTTTATTACATTAAGTAACTTTTTCATTAAAATGTAAGGTTTTACAATTAATGTTACTTATATAAAATGGATTTATAAAATCAGTCCATATAACAACTATAAGGACTAATAAGTAGTAGGTATACTATTATATAAGTTTTGAAGCCGTATAGGCATAACATTGATGATGTCAGTATATTTTTAATGACTTAATGTTTATACATTAACAAAATGTATACCTAAGTATTAATTCCTGAGACCCGCGGACAAATTTTATGCGGTCTGTAGACAACAAAAAAAAGTAAAAATTGTTAATATTATATGTTCTTGTGTTGTGATTTATCATTTTCAAATCAGCAGGCCTGTGAATAATTTCCAGATTACTAATATGGCTCATTAAAAATATTAATTGGTGACCCCCGAACTTTTTCATTACTGATATCACTATGTGGATGTGGATGTATAAATACAATATTTTCTTCATTATTCTACTCTAAATTGACGTTGACCAATTTTGCAATATTATGCTTTATATTGATAGTACAAATTGCTGTTTCATAAGAAACCATTGGAATTATTACTGCTGTTATAAGTGTTACAGTAATGTCAGTTTTTAGAGTACCTTTTTAGCAGCTATACATATTTTAAACTTTTCTAATATCGATTTACAAGATTATTGCTACCTATAACAATAAAATTGGCTGATTCTCCACTAACGTTTAAATATTACCATTTTTTTAAATTTTAGGAATTATGTGGTATATTGTGGATTTACAATAAGTGGAATACGTTAGAAAATGTTACTCTAGACGTCTTTATGCCCAATAACCAAATAAATAAATATTTTAAAAAAGATGTAAGTTTTTAATCATTATAATTAATAAATGCTTGTAGTTTTTTATTTTATTGCATTAAATTTACAATATAATATTTTTAAAATTTTAGCGAATTGGTGTATTCCTTTTATCTATTGCAATTTATGATAAAATTAAGTTAATTGATGATATAAAAATCTGGATATGTGTAAGTAAAATAATTAAACAATAAATTTAAATGATTTTTTTATTGCATTGAATTTTGTATTATGCATGTTAATAATAAAAATTGTTCTTAAATATTCATTTATTTTTAAATTAGACTAATATCAGTGCAGAAATTATAAAAAGCCCTCTGTTTGTGAGAGCATTAACTATAGCCATTGTCATTTTATGTTTGAGTAAGTCACTACTTCTGAACCTATACTAAAATAATTTGTAAAATACTCAACTATTCAAAATTATTTTTTAATTTATAGAATTGAATTATTCTTATGAGGATTTCTTTGATGCTACTCATTTGATGTTGTTAACATATTATATTAATTTACTCCCAGAACATGAAGAAATCCAGGCACGAGAAGTACAGTGTATGTTCGGCATTCAAATAATGTCTGCTGCACTTAATCATCCTAAAGGTCAGTTGCTACCTAAATAATTTTTAGTTTCATTAATGATGTGATATTGTTTATCCATAGGAATGGTATTAAAAATATTAAATAATCTCTATCAATATAGAGTTATAAGTAAAGAATCGTTTGAACTATTCATAGAAGAATATGAAAAAATAAAATATGAAAAATAAACTTTTTTTTTAGATATTAATTTATTTTCTTTGGAATTCAGTTATTTATAAATTTTCAAATATTTGTATACAGTTTTTTTTTAATGAATTTATATTTTGTATAGTTGGTTTCGTTTAATGATTTATATTAATGGTGTTTTCTTAATAACAAAATAATATGATCTAGATTGTTTATTTATTGGCCTTTACTTTTTTTGACAATGTGATTATTACATATTAATTTTGATATTATAATTATATATAATTGAAAATCGTGTGTCTATGACTACATTAGATTTTAAACTATATGTTTCAGTACAAATATAAAGATTATGATAGTTAAAAAATAAATTTCTGCTATGAAATTATAATGTG
>NC_042495.1:3806361-3815968 GCF_005508785.2 Acyrthosiphon pisum | reverse complement strand
GTAAAAAAAACTTAGATTTTCTTCACAATATCTTTCCTGATAGAAAAGTGAATATAGTTGGTACTTTGGGTGGTCAAAGGTAAAAATTGTCCAGTAGTTTTCAGAAGCGCCGTGAAATACAAAATAAAAATTAAGGAAAAACTGGAATTTTTTTGCAAAATCAGTTTATGGTGTAACTAAAACAAATGACCGTAGATACATGCAATTTGGACTGAATGCATATATTTTACAATGAGCTGCTTACGGACGTTGTAGGTTTTCATTTTTTTTTTATTTTTTTTTTCTATCATTGACAATAAAATTGTATTTGTAAGGTAAAAATGCGTAAAAATTTAATGCAAGGTTCCTGATATATTGTTACAATAGTAGTTGAAAAATATTAAAAATACATAATATGCACAATTTTTTTTTATAAGCATTTAAAGTTCGAATTTTTACAAATTTAAAATGTAATAATAATAATACGGGAAAGGGGGGGTGGTCAGCCCGTTAGCTATAGCCAGTGTTAGACATTATCTAGATAATTATTTACTCTATAGTCTATTTTTATTTTTATACAATATTTATTCTCACAATTTCACTGCATTGTAATAATATGATCCATCGGTCTACAAAAAGTTAATATAGAGAACATAATATAACATATTATTATCAGCTTTCAGCTAAAGTTTTTTTTTTATAAATTATCTAAGTATTATCTAGATAATTTTTTCTTGAAATTATCTTTTATCTAGATAATTTTTTCTTGAAATTATCTTTTATCTAGATAATTTTATTTGAATTAATCTATTATCTCATCTAGATGATAATATTGAAAAATATCTATTATCTTATCTAGATAATTATTTGATTATCTATGCGGCTATAGCCCCCCCCCCAAAAAAAAAAAAATCATCACGCTACGCCTATGACGACAGGGCACGTTTGGTGTGTGCGCAACCACATTCTACCGGAAGACGAAGTTGCAATGTGCTTAAACAGTAAAATGTAAGTTGTAACGATTATGGAGACGATCATTAATTAATGTACCTATTTTGCCTACACGATACGCCGGGCAACACTTTATGCTTGAGCAAAATGCAGGTAGGTACCAATTACTATACTATACAATATAATAAATTATAATATTATTTGTGATTATATTTTGTATATCTACACCAAAATTTGTTTAGTATTTACAAAGATTTTCAGCGTAGAATATACACCTAGATTATTGGTAGGTATTAAATATTTTACACTATTTATAATATGTATTTTTATAACGACATAAAATAAGAAATTAAAAAATATGATTCCTAGTAGTGCATGGCAGTATTTACAGATCTGATTTTTTTTTTTTTGTGTCAAGGGTAGAATCAATGAAATCGTAAATATATATTATATATACAATTTTCGAATAAAAATATACATTTGTATGATTTCTAACCAAAAAATAGTTTTCAAATTTTCGTGATTTTTACGAATTTAAAATTCTAACTTCAGACGCTCATAAAAAAACTATTGTGGATTTACACTAGACTTTTTTTTTAATTTACACCAAAAACAACTTATGAGTAACCTTATAGGCGTATTACATTTTCGAGTTATTGGACCAAGCGAACATTTTTTTATCGACGTAAATTGAGAAAAAACTAATATAATCGAAAATGTCATATGAATACCTTGACATGGATCTAAAAATTTTGAAAATGTTATGTTTTTAAATTCTAATATAAACAATCAGTGAAAATTGCATGTATCTACTGCAATTTATTTTAGACCTAAAATTCACTTTTTTCCTTAATTTTTGTTTTTGTTTTTCGAGTCTAGGTACTGATCATTCCGACATCACAATGCACCCACTAGGTTCACTTTCCCACAGGAAAAGTTGAAAAGTGAAGCATTATTTCGACTACATTATGGTGTACACAGACACAAAAAATAAAAATGTATTACGCAGAACGTAAATTTGCTAATAGTCTCAATACAGGTATCGATTCACTCTAATTTTTAAACTAACGATGCTAAATGTGATCTGCTGATCGTACATTTTCTATTTAAGACGGAGACAATAAAATGCCAGTCTTAAATCGTGGAGCTGCATCGTTTACGAAATTTCGGACTTCGGTAAAATTTAAGGCCCGCGAGCCCGCCATAATTTTGTCTTATCACTATATGTACCACGATATAGGTTTCATATGGTCATCTGGCATAAGCTCCGGGTTTGTCTCACGATCCGTCGACCTCTATGGCGAATTAATCTTTAACACATTCGCGCAACATGGCTTCGTTAAACATGAACGTAAACGGTGAAACAAATGGTTTGAAATATGCATACGGTTTAGAGTTCAGGTACACAGTGCCGAACGAACACTTCAACTCACCTTCACAATAAACGAGGACGAATTGTTCGCGACCGGTATGTCTTATTTTTTGACCAAAACCGTCATCTGATCTATCGATGATTCTACTTGTGTCGAAGACAATTTATTGTTTCCGTCGTTGAGCTTGTCGAAAAACATATTATTGTTTATAGTTTCTACGTGTCCTTATTAGTGCCAGACATTACAATAATGCTGGGTATGAGATTGGTTCGGTGCAGATAATCGTCGATACTCACACAATAACTGTTCGCGTTGGTGTTCAGATGATATCGTAATTTTTCACAAAAATCGGTATATTCATCTTTGAAATATCGTATCCTCAACCGGCGTCTGTCATGTAAATGTAATATAGGTTTTAACAAAATAAAATATTCAAATAACTGTTATAATATCGTTATACTATCGTATTGGGCGACGTACAATCGTAAAATCATGGCTCAGCCGATATTGTTACTTTCGTTATTATTCGTACAAGACAATTTCAGCGGTCTGTCGGCCCAAGACACATCGACACCGGTGGACAGCACGGTAACCGAAGTTAATCTCAGACAAACGTTGACGATAAATTGTTTCACATGTGTGAGTATCTAATATGGGTTCTATTGAATCGAATTTGAACGAGATGAGATTCGGACAGTGTCGATAGCGCCGGAAAAACAAAATAAACGGGAAATTTCAAGTTTTGGTTTCTGGTGTAAATCTAATACAAAATATCGTAGATACATACAATTTTCCTTGAATGTTAATAATATTAGTATTTCCTATACACCATAACATTTTCAAAATATTGATTATTAATTTTAGATTTTGAGCGGAGTTGAAAGACAATTTTTTTATAAGCATTTAAAGTTACTATTTTGGCAAATTTATCAAAATCTTGAAAATTATAAAATGTTCAATTTTTATAGCTAAGGATTGAAATTTAAAACAAAGATTCTCATAAATAGTTCCAATACTTTAACCAAAAAATCTAAAAAATATATAAACACAGTTATTTTTTTACAGACGTTTTAAATTCAAATTTGGACGAAATCACATAATATTAAAACCAAGAAAAACGATATTAGTTATTTTGTTGTAATTTAAAAATATTATTAGGTAGTGGAAGTATGAAACTTTTCGAGTAAATTGTTATATTTTATAAAATATACAATGACATTTTCAAATGTAATTTTTTGGCAAAAATTAATTTAATAGGAATTATTAACTAATGCCTGATACTAAAATTAATTACTGTAATCATAATAATAATATTATAAAATATGGCTACCTATAGTAATATTATAGGCTAATATACGGCCGTCTTCGCTCAGAATCGTTTTTCTTATACAATGATATTATATAATTGAGTTCAAATTTAACACAATACATGACAGTGACCCACTTGTAACCTACTGTACAGCAGAGCGACATCCATTTACCCACCTTTTAAACTCTTTTATCAGTATTATATTGTATTATTTTGTACATGTACAAAAATTATAAAGGACAACTCGAATAAAGGCATACGGTTCCTATCAAGTCAACATATGTTATTTTAAATTATTTTATTCTTATAAGTAGTTTATAATTTATATAATGTATTATTTTCTATCATATTCATACACTTGTGATATTGTATTTTATTTTTATTAAATATACGGGATAAACCCTTTAAACATATTATATACACATTATACATATCTATTTACACATTAATTGTACAAATTATGATAAATAATAAATTAATAGCTATACAGTAAATTATTTGCAAAAAAGAAACTAAGGATCAATATTGGCACTTGATGCGTGTAATAGGCTCTTTTTAAGGTAATTAGTGGAGGCGAATGGAACATAAAAAGGAGCAACAAATCGGGAATGACGTTGAGGAACTCTAAAACAAATTAAGGAAAGTAAATAGGGAGACTCAATATCTGATATTCTATTGATAACTAAATATTGTAATATTATTGTAACATTATTTTATATTTAATTTATATAATATATAATTTATAATTCATAAATTCATATTATATGGGTACAACCGCGTAAGTGTTGTTCAAACGAATTTGGTATAAACTACTAATTTTGGTTCACATTCAGGCATAATGTATTGTTTAAACTATAATAACTATATCATTAGTCAGTGTCGTTGTGTAATAGGTTACAACAAGTACGCGGTAAAAGCAATTAACGAAACATTCCTAGTAGCATTTGTAATGATAATATTATAATAATGTTATACTAATATTATAATCACGAAAAATACTAGTATAATGTTAACTGTTAACTAATAATATTTTTAAACAAAAATTGCTACCTAGGATTAGTTATATATTAAAACGATATACAGATTAGTATAATATAATTATTATACAACGAGTAAGCGGTAACAGCAATAATTGCTAACGTTAATTATTAACGAAACACCTTCGTAGTACACAATACGGGACACACTACCTTTTAATAGGCACCTATAAGTATCATATTTTTTAATAATATATTATTGCAATAATGAAGGTATAATAGTAACTTAAAATTTCGAGACATAATGTTATGATTAACATAGGTACATACTTATATTATATTCACCAGCAATGTTTTTGGTAAGTACGTTTCAATGGCAAATTTTTATTGATAAATATATAAGTTTTTATATAGTTGTTTACATTCATATGTTTACAAAACTTGTATGGAAATATAAAAAGAGAGAAACTTAAATACAATAAAATATATTAAATTCTATAGATTTCTATAGATTCAACGATTTGAACACGCTATATTTTAATATCTAGTAAAAAGTATTGTAATATATTATAGGATATTCGACCACCGCGAGAAAATATATTGTAATAAGAAATTAATAATTTATAAAATTTATTTTTAAATTTGCCTATCTTCTTCCTAGATGTATAGTCTATCTCTGTACCAAAGTTCATCGCAATCGGATGAACGCTTTATAGGAATGCGTAAAAGACACACACACAATTATTCATTTTTATATATTATATAGATTTATTAGTAGTGTCAACCGGTCAGTCATAGTTAATTTATTATTCTATACTAGATCAGATAGTTGATGATTGTATTATTATTTTTATCTGTTGGGCCAGAAGGGTCATAATTTAAGCTATTTATTATTTTGTGTAAGGTCTAGAGAGCAGTTGATCATTCCCTACATATTTTATTTATTATTGTTTGTTTCATTTTAATTACACACCAATAGCTTACAATCTAAAAGTTTTGTTAGGTACCATTTTATTCCTATAGTCATAAGTCATAACTCATAAGTACACGAATTACACACACACACACACACACATACCTACACAATTAGGGACGTCCATGAAGTTGGCCCACCGCGACTTCATCCAATCCGTGAAAAATCCATGCCAATATTTTGCGAGTAATTTGCTAGAATTTGCGAGTCCATTCCTAGAATCTGCTATTCATTCCTTCCGCCTCTATTCAAGGATGGACCAACTTTAGGTAGCCCACCTACCTTACTCAAAACAATCCAAAATGGTATCAAAAGTCTCGTCTTAATTTAACAGTACGCGTGGGCCCGGAATTAGCTAGTCCACCAAAGCTCAGATACGAGCTTTCAAAGTTCTGAGGTTGGCCCACCCACCTTACTCAAAACAATCCAAAATGTTAACTTAATGGACGTCAATTAGGGATATCTAAACCAAAGGTGGGCAAGTTAATAAAAATAATTAACTCAAGTTAAGTTAAGAGGAGACAAGATCGATAAGTTAAAAATTAACAGTTAACAAATTATAAATTTAACTCGATAAGTTAAAAGTTAATATAGAAAATAATATTAACTTAACTCAGTTTAAAAAAAGTTAATCTATTTGTTTTTTTAATTAGTATTGTAACGAATGTCGTCATCGACATCGTACATTACTCCTTACGTTAAGCACGGCTAATATGCTGAGTGTTGCAATGGCAAGCGTGTATATATTATGTGTGAAATATATATATTGCTGACGCGATGTTTAGCTTGCATCGTGTTAATAGACGACCGGGACACCTAGCGGAAGGTCGTAAGAAGTCTGTGAACAGTCGATAGTCGATAGTCGTAAGTCGATAGTCGATAGTCGTAAGTCGTAAGTCAACAGTCAAGAGTCAATAGTCTTAATCGATGGAGGAGTCTATGGTCGGCAATCAATAGTCAGAGTGGATGGTCG
Organism: Acyrthosiphon pisum; assembly: GCF_005508785.2. Lineage (NCBI taxonomy): Eukaryota > Metazoa > Arthropoda > Insecta > Hemiptera > Aphididae > Acyrthosiphon > Acyrthosiphon pisum. The sequence continues at coordinate 3,809,433 of NC_042495.1, read as the reverse complement.
ATAGTGGAACTCGATGGTTGACAACGACTTGAAGAGGACCTACAGAAGACCAGCTCAACCCACATTTGGACATCGGCACCCACGACACACCATGGCCCGATCAGTAACCCTGAGTTATAATTTATAAGTATACTTTCGCTGTTGTAAACTTGTAGTAGGTAATAACAATACATTAATATTCAATAACAGATACATTTATATATATATACACACATTGAGTACTTTGCTTCACATAAGGTAACCCTGATCCCTAGTAATAATATCACACACCGAGGTCGAGTCTCCGAGACCTCGTTAAAATAAACAAAACGACACCCGCGAGAGCGAGGTGAAGAGGAGACGTTACAGTATTTAAATCACATAAAGAGTAAATGTGTGTTTCTAGTTTCTAATTTATAAATTACAAAAAACAATTTTATTGAGCTTTTATCATAAATGTACACTATTACCATCTTACTTTTACTTTACTTTTATTTACTAATTTAAACAATAATCATCTCAAATTAATAATTTAACAAATATATTTTTTTATATCGTATATAAATTGAATGTCATAATACGTCGTGAAGATGAGTAGGCACATGAACTTCATATATATTATAAGTTAGGTAGGTATATAAAATTAAAACATAACAATAGGTATTGTCAATTTGTAATTTGAAATTATTAATTTTATTAAAAACATTTATAATTGCAACTCACATAATATATAATTTGCAACTTAATGAAATATATTAATATACACAAAATAATTATGTTGTCAAGAAAATGTTTGTCATTTTTTATTGGATTATTTTTATTTTATACTGATATAGTAATATTTACGTATAAATGAAAAATTTCAAAATGTTTTTAACTTGATGGATTTTTTTTAAATCAACTCAGAAAAACTAAGTTATTTCAACTGTAAATTAAACTAGTTAAGTTAAAAAGTTTAAAAAAAATTAACTTTTTAACTTAACTTTAACTTTTTAACTAGTTAATGCCCACCTTTGATCTAAACTACTGGGTGGCCCCCTTTTCGGCCAAAATGTACCCTTCCCTTTTCGGCCAAAACTTACCGTTCCCTTTTTGGCCACTTTCCCTTTTCGGCCAGCACCTACAGTTCCTAAGTTATAACACCTACGTCCTACAGTTATAAAAACTGAACTTAACAATTTTTATATAAATATAAAACAATTATTGGCATATTATTATTACAGTTGATTAGTATTAGTATATTAGTATTTATAATCAATGTTATCGTATCGTTAAATTTAATAAATTAATCGAATAAAAATTAATATAGTCATATAATATACATATAGGTAATAAGAAGGTATATAATAATAATAATAATAATAATAATAATAATAATAATAATAATAATAGTAAAATATAAATTCATGAATAGATTGTCAAAATATTAAGATTTCCGATTACTTACATTAGTTGAAAAAAAATAATATAGTGTTATAATACCTATGTAAAAAATAATTATGATAGAAAATTTCACTTTTTATAATTATATGATATTAATTGCTTTACAAATTTGTAACGACATATTTTACTATTTTTATAGTATTTAATGTAAGTTTCATTTCTTCGTTGCCGTTCCACATTTTTTGCATCACGAGGTGTTTTTAAAATGTTAACACTTCTCATTTTTATGTATATATCTGTTTGAACTTTATTAATAAAGACAGATAACCAGCTCATTATGGATGGAGTATGTTTATAAAAGCTTTGATTGAAAAAGGAGTGGAACGACTCGCAAACATTAGTGGTTCTAGCCAAACTTCCCGACGCAGCAGCCCAATATTACAATCATATTTAATAAAATATAAAAATTGTTAAGTTCAGTTGTTATATTTATATATATTTTAAATAAAACTGTAGATGCTGGCCGAAAAAGGAAGGGTACATTTTGGCCGAAAATGGTTACGACCAAACTACTATAGCCCTACCGAAAAAACGCCATCGGAGGCGCTAGAATCATCCGCACGTTTTGTAATGACTGTAATGACTAATGACTTCGTAGCCGCCTCCCCCCTCCGGAATCAGCGTAGACTTATCCCTTGTCGGGCGTCGGAATGACGGATTTCCGGTACGGCGGCAGCGGTGGTGGTACCTCGAAGGCTCGAACAGTCAACAGACAACGGTCTATAGGTAAACTCGAACACCTTCCGCCAGTCACCAATAATGTTCGATTCGTGCACTGCTCGCGGACACCGACTTCGTTAATAGTTTCAAATCATAATATATTATTAAACAGTTTTATTCAATTTACCATGTTCAATAGCCGTCCATCATTATACGTACACGTCAGACGATTTTCTTTGCATTACACGGATTTCCGTTCGTTCACAGGAAGATCGCGGTCGTTTCGATGTCTACGAAACCCTGAACGCGGATGGTCAGATCGCTTATATGGGTAATATTATAAGCACTATTTGAATTATAATTTAGAAGTATAGTATGCAGATTTTTAAGTATAGCTACATTTTCTCATTGATTTTTTATTAGTTATCTTAATCGTAATAGATTCAAACTTAATTATTTGTCTTTTGTTTCAATTTGAAACATAATAGCATTGAGTATAATATATTTTTTAGAGAAACAAGGTTTGATATTTCATGTAACGTTTACTGCTTAGGGATGGCAAAAATTGCAGCTACCACGATGCATCAAATAATCAATGTTTTTATAACATCCTATCGATTTCGATGTGTAGTGATCGCCGTGCAGGACACGTTGAACACTAATACAATAATTATTTAACGACGTCGCACGTTCGTCGTTGTCTTGAGTCGTGGATGAGAAAGATAGGTGATAATTATAAACACTTTTAGATTTTTTAAAGATAACAATAATTTAACACTTTATTATTACAAATTCAAATACACAATAATTATAAGCACTGTCGTAAGCTTGTTAGACCTACGACGAGGGCTGACTATCTTCTAAGTAATGGTAGGCGCTCTACCCGTATTTATGTGGGTTCTAACAATGACGTACTAGTGGCGTGATAGCTATATTCTAATATTACTTCCCTAGTAATTTCGAATTGCATTATTGTGGACCTAGGTAAAC
>NC_042495.1:3803735-3804874 GCF_005508785.2 Acyrthosiphon pisum | reverse complement strand
TCGGATTTTAGTTCAAGTCCGTGTGGGACGTTTATTCGTGGTAAACAAGAATAATGTATTAAATTCTGGTAGTATTAATATACGATAACATATTATGATGGTAGTTTGACGAAACGAAACGGCTATAGCTTTTAACTATAGTTGTCGTTACAACGATCGGTGGACGAGGACGGTGGTGTCGGTAGGACGGTTGACGTACGAGAGGGCGAGCTACCGGCGGCCGGTACTCGTCTTGCGCGACTCGCCTTCCCGTCCCGCCTTGTGCCTTTTGGCGTGGTGGGAGAGTTGGTGATGTCGCGCTGTAGCCCGTGGTGGCGGTTGACAAAAGCGTAGACCGGTCGCTGCGGTACCTGTACTTTGTACTGGCTGCCGCTGCGTCCCGTGTCATACTCCCCTGCCAAACCGCCACACGGGGTACACTTGTACTGGTGTCGGTGTCGCTTCGGGTCGGGGTGGCTTGTACTACCGCTGGCTTTCGCTTGCGGTAGACTCGCCCGCGCCTGCTAGGGGTTTAGTCGTGTTGCGGGGACCCTGTCGGGGTGTTGCACGCCGTGTCGTACACTAGGTCCTCTAACCCCTCGTACGCCGCATACCAATCGGCCTCGGTTATACCATCCGTGGTCGGTGATTGGCTCTGCGGCGCTTGGCTGGTGGACTGTTCCGGCTCCTCGGACTTATCGTCCTTGGGCGCCGGTTTGTCCACCTCCATCGGTTCCGGCGGTGTTAAGTCGGTAGGAGGCGCGCTGGTTGCTTCCAGGTCCGAGGTCAGCGCAGGTCGCTTGGCAAGCCGGTGTTGTTGGCTTGCCTCGCTTTCCCTTGCCTTCCTCTTTTCCTTCAGCTGCTGGAATTTACGGCGGTTCCGTGCCTGCTGCGCCTCCGTCCTAACCTTTACCGTCGGGCCTGGAGGCACCCCCGTTGGCCTGGGTACCGGCTTCGGCTCCGCAGGTTTCACGGGGGCGGGTGCTGGGGGGGCAAGTGTTGTGGAGACAGGTGTTGGTCTCGGTGCCGGTGGCCTTGTCAGCGACGGTGTGCGGCTGTTTGTTGTTGACTGCGTCCCGCGCGGCCGCAGCCTCCGCTCAATGTCCGCGGTACGGTCCGCCCAGCCCCGATGATAGATTGCCGCCCGCACTGGGTCCTGT
>NC_042495.1:3801915-3803635 GCF_005508785.2 Acyrthosiphon pisum | reverse complement strand
TCGATGCCCGAAATTTTTAAAATTTCTTTTCACGTAATGTCGCGTTTTCGGCGGCAGTAAAGAACGTTGTCGGCGAACGTTATATTGCTTACACGGGCTACCACGTCGAATCACGATGATCCTTACCTTATCATCAGACCTCCTTATCACACACCAACCGGCTTGAGACCGACGACCACTGCAGCTTCCGACCGTCCCTGCTAGACAGCAAAAAGAAGACGGCGGCTATATGATTTGCATAGTTGCCCGAAATTTTTGTACATTTTTTTCATGTAATTTTTTTTATTAATTTGCGTTTGTGGTTGTCCGCAATTCGACGCAATCGGATTGCATACCTGATGTCTTATTCCGACCGTCGCACATCGTCTGCTATCCGACTTCGTCGGATAGCCTACCTGGACAACTGAGGTGACTGACCTGGTAGACCTCAAAAAGATAGTAGCGGCTAAATGATTTTTTACGGGATTTCGAATTTTCGGCGGCGTTTTCGAAAATACTCTGTCAAAGACTTTGTCCACTACGCCGCGACCCGGCCCGCTCGCAATGTTTTGAATTTTTTTTACATATAACTTATGACTTAATTTTTACTTTTCGGTGACAGTAAAGAACGCTGTCCGCGATTCGACGCAGTCGGGTCGCATAACTGATGACGTGACCGGCCTTCGTCGTACATTGTCCGCTATCCGACGAAGTTACATAATTCACATAATTACTGTTACATATTTAGATATCGAAAGTAATTTTTATTATTTTAGACAGGAGACTAATATTTATGTTTTTATTTAAAATATTTAATTTACATTGGTAAATTCAAATATTCTATAACACGGACGATTTCTTTTTTTTGTTAAATAAAAAACTTGGTATAACAAATATTAAATACCTACATTTAACTCTGTGTTATTGACGGGAAAAATAATTATAATAATACAATATATAGGTAGTACATCCAATAAAAAAAATCATAATCCAATTTTAGTTAAAGACTATAATAATGAGGGCGATACTAAAAATATATTCACAACATTTTTGTATAAAATTACATAGTACCATAGGCGTGTTCAGACTTTAGCGGCCGAAGGGGCACAACAAGTTTTTAAATTGTCAGACCTATTTTTTTTATTAGACATGAAGAAACATTCAATTTTTTATGTTACAAAATTCACAATGGTAGGAATGTTTTTTAATTATGATTAAAAAGACTGACTATCTTCGAAACAATAAAAATACTTTTTTCCCATCCATTATACAAGGTAAACAATATACAAATTGTAAAACTATTAACTAACGAGTAATAAATATTTTGAGTTTTTGACAAAATTTAAATTATTCTAACAAGTACTATCTAAACAAATTTTTGAAATTATTATCGCGGGTAATTGGATATTTTCAGCTGATAAAACTATATTATCACAGGTTAATTACAATTTTATTTAATCTGTTATATCACAGCGCAAGACCTGGTGAATGGGCACAACAGTACCATGTTATGTAGTTATATAGAATTGATGAACATAATATTATATGATAATATAATAGCTGTAGCCATGGTTAAAACAACTAATAAATTTGGATCAGATGTAATTAAACCAAAACTTATATTAGATTATAATAAGGGTAAATCATTGGTGGATGTATGTGATCTTCGAAACTCATATCATAATCCACTAAGGAGAACATTAAAATGGTATAAAAAAATTGCATTTGAATTACTTTTAAA
>NC_042495.1:3799719-3801815 GCF_005508785.2 Acyrthosiphon pisum | reverse complement strand
TACTTCAGTTCTCAATGCTTTATCATTGTATGAAGAAATAACTAAACAAAAAATAGATATTACTACATTTAGAGAAATCTTGATTGAACATTTATTAAGCAAAAATGAAGAGATTCCCACTGGAAATGAACACAAATTAGAAGAAACTAAGTCAAGAGGGCGTTGTGCTAGTTGTTATAAAAATATGGTGGAACAAGGTGGACGTTTATATGCTCAAAGAATTACTAGACAAATTAAAACTAAATGTGCTAGTTGCAAAAAATTTTATTGTATTCCGTGTTTCTCTGATGCACACAAAATAAATAAAAAATAATGAATTACTTAATTATTATATTATTTTGACAATTTGTTTAAACATTAATTGTTATATTTTGTATGCATAAATATTTAATTTTTTTGACTAAAATATGAACAATTATAATGAAAAATATATTAAAATATAAAGATTATTAAATTTCATAAATTTTTTCATTTTTCTAATTTATAGAAAGTATCATTTAATAAAGTTAGGAGAGAGGCCTAAACACCATAAAATTACAAATATTGTGTAGTATTTTATCCAATGGTTGTATTAACATTAACTCAGTGTTATGGAGTAGTTATTTAACTAAATAAATGAGTGCATATATGATACTCAAGGCAACCGTGGCAAGTTGTGTTGAGAAGCAAATGTGATACACGAGGCACGATTGGTAAGTTTGTGGTAAGTTTGTGGTAATTTACATGGACGAAAAGGGAAAAAAGACTGTGTATCATATTTGATACTCAAGGCGATTTGGGCAAGTTATGTGAAATTGTGAGGGCAGTCAACTTGTTAAGCGCAAAGTATGACCCAAACGCAACCTAAAAGCGCAAAAATAAATAACACATAAGTGCAAAACAGAATTACCTTTTTAATAACCCATAAGCGCAAATCAATTTTATAATAAAAATATATTTTATTAAAATTGTAGTTATTATTAATAATTAATTGAGCATTTACAGTAATATTGAAATAAGCTCAATCAAAAAATCAGTAAAAAATAAATATTAGAATTTTGAGTATTATTTTAAATTAGTTAAAAAAGTATCATGAATAAATAAATAAATATATTAAACTATCTAATAAATTAATGAGTAGGTACTTTAAAATTAAATTTGAAATTTGAAGCCCACTGTCTTTAAGTATTCCAATCTGGTAATTTTGTTTTCTTTATAGAAGGTCCAAGTTTTTGATGACTTAAGATTTGTGATACCTACGTAGTTTTTCGACCGTTTGACTGTAATTTTAAATAAACTTCTTCTTTAATATAAATAGAAAATTGTTTATGGATTTCTGACTCAAAATAGTTTAAGATTTTATTCCGATACCTACTTCAAATGCTAATAATATTTGTATTGATATTTTTTTAATAAATAAATTTATACTTTTGATAATAGAAACTATAGGTACCAATACAAATTTTTGTTATTTTCTGGTGGTTCAAGTGCTACATTTCAACATTTGCACCACCCAATTTACGCCACTGCCAATGATAGGACAACATTGAACTTAACTTGGTTGCACTGTCTAACAGAATTTAACTTAATTTTAATAACTACAACAAATTCTTAAACTTTTCTTTAATATAAACTTTCAGTCTTCAGAAACTATTTTTATACAATAGAAAAAACATTTAATAACAGAAATATAACTGCATAATATATATAATAGATATTAGATATGCCATTAAACAAAATATCATAATATTAAAAAAAAGTAACATCAGTACATTACATTTAAGGACAAATGTACAACATTTATAACATTAAAACACAACTTAATGTGAATTATCAATAGGAATACTATTGTAACCTTTCTTGTTCTTAAAATGTTAACAATTTAACAATAGAAATTTAAGTAATAAGTATGCTATTAAACAAAATATAGTAATAATAATAAATAAATAAAATGTAACATTAGTATGTAAATTACATTTGAACAAACTTTTATGAAATAAAAATTTAAAACAGACCTAACCTAATTAGAGTATTCAGAAAAGTGGCTCTGTGTACTTGGTGGTTCTGCTTAATATGCTTGTTACTGTGCCATATGATGTTGCATTGCATTCGTATAT
>NC_042495.1:3798311-3799669 GCF_005508785.2 Acyrthosiphon pisum | reverse complement strand
TTAATATGCTTGTTACTGTGCCATATGATGTTGCATTGCATTCGTATATGTTTAAGGCAGATGGAGAATGTAACTGTGTTAGATGATGTTGTGGAATTTTTTGAATATTTTGATACCTTGTGAGGATTGTCTACATAACTGTTTATCGGTTGCAGATAGTTACATATTGATAGTTATACATATGGGTTGATAGGTTCAAGATAAGTTTTTAAAAAACTGTAATATATATATTATTTGAAAGTCGGTTTTTTGGTCTTCAGTTAACATTCTTAACTTTGGTAAGAACGACATTAAAATTTTAGTATCTGGATCTAGGGTTTCATTAGAAGACCAAGGATAGAGTACATGAAGCAAATCATAAGAGGCCGTTCTGGTAGAAGTGAAAAATATCCAACGCTCAAGAGATGGCGTTGTGCGCCGTATGCCGCCGTCGCGGTAGGCCGTAACCACGCCCATCGTCTACGCGACAAAGTTCGCGCGTCGTAATCGAGGGAGCGGTACATATTATACTTATCTATGGGTACATCATTATTTCACGGACGGTCGATTAGAGCGTTTCGCGTCAATACAGTTGACCGTTGCGTAAATTATCGCCTATATGTCTTATGTCTTATGTAGGTACTAGCTGCGGTACACAAGTCGCGACCTATCTATTAATTAAAGTTCCTGTTTGGTTAAAAATATCAACCAATAAATGAAGCATACAAATACACCATAACTTGATTTATATTTCTAACCCAATTACTTTTTTAAATACATATAAAATAATAGTTTCATTACGATTAAATAGATTTTGTAGTAAATATGTCGCGTTTTTTACGTTGTAACTTATTGGTGACCTGGAGTACTTTTCGTACCATAGTTTGATCTCCTATATAGGTATTAGTACAATGTTTTAAATATTAATGAATATTATAAAATATATTGATTTAAGTAGGTACCTATCTTTAATTAAAACATAATATAGGAAGTTGATTGTTATTTGCTGTACATATTATAATATATTTTAAATAAAGACTATAGGTAATTTTATTATTCATATTATTTAATTATCGTTCCAATTTGCAGTATGTAGTATGTACCTATGTAAAAAAAACCGACTGTATACACTTACATCTATATAAATAAAAATTAAATTATGTAAGTACCTACAAATGTGCAGAACACTTTTGATTGAGTTATAATAGTTAATTAAAATACACCTTTCAGATTAATTGCGATTTATTTTAATTAATAACTTAAATTAATACTAGTATTCATAGAAAATGCGAATAACCAACGTATAATATTATAATGTATAGGTATGCTTTTATTTAATGAAATGTCATATCTACATACTATTATCAATGTAAAAAGGG
>NC_042495.1:3797433-3798261 GCF_005508785.2 Acyrthosiphon pisum | reverse complement strand
TTTCCGTCTACCAAATATGTACGTGTATGTCCATAATACACCATGATAAACGTCAAAGCCCACAAGTGTAAAAAAAATTAAATATTATTGTATTATTATATTATATCAACATCATATTTCCTATGTGGTTAATGTTAATTTATAATGTATTTTGAATTACAGTGTTTAGTTTGGTATGTTGACTGCCAATGATATTGAGTATCGCCTAAATAACTATATGATAGATAATATGTTACGTTTTAGAGTGTCACATTTTGCTACAGGTTTTCGACTCTTGCAGCTCACAGATTCGATTGCAGGTATTATACAATACCTTATCGGTCGATATTTTCATCGATGAAATTTCCTTTCGCCTGCACTATAATATACTATATAGGTACTATATTTAATTCGGCTGAAAGAGTTTCACCATTAATACAAAACATGTATATACGCCGTATATATATATATAGCGGTTTTTCAGTCTTCTGTCAATTATACACCTTGTAGACATCAAGCATCATTAATCCGGCATAATAAAAAAAATATATTTTACAATATCACAAGACGTGTTTTTTATAACATTCAACTCATAATTTATTAAATATAGGTCTATAAGTATTGGAAAATGGACATTGCATCTGTGGTCATGGCCACGACCCCCCCCCTCATTGACATTTCACTCCTAATAAATATATTTTTTATAGGGTTCGGGATTGCTTGCTTGAAATTTGTCTTATGAAATGGCGAAATTAAATACAAACTTTGAATTTGAATATTTGTGTATTTTTTAACTTAAATGTACATACAATTGTCGGGAAAATATTATATAATTGAAATAATATATTT
>NC_042495.1:3795800-3797383 GCF_005508785.2 Acyrthosiphon pisum | reverse complement strand
TTCGTTGTTGGGACTATGTCTATTATTATTTATAATACGACTAGAACATTTGTTATAAGATATCAGCGCACCATTCGTTTTCTCAATCTGGCCCACGCGCAACATAGACAAACGCATTCACGCAGAATCGTTTTTTCTATGTTTTTAAGTGAACTTCGCATAAAATAACCCATTACGAAAAAAGATAGAAAATTATATTTTTTAAGGAATGACATATAAATTTGTCTAAATATTGTTTCAAAACAATTTAATCATCATTTAAATATACAACATTTTTTTGTTTATTTGGAAAGTCGAATACCAGCCATTTGTAACGGATAGTAACCGTAAATATCATTATATATGAATAGTTAAATTCGGCATAAGCGATTAGGTAAACGACCTCCTTAAACGATTTTGGCAATAGTCAAAATTGTTAATATACGAATACAATAGAAGGTTAATCATGTAGTCAAAATAACCGGGTAGGTAATTGCGAGCCATATTATATTTTCTAAAAACGCAAATCACGAATCAGTTGACAGGATATGGGAATTGCCAAAGTCACGAGTAGATATACGGGTACATGTATATGTACGCGACATATAGACCAGGATGTAATAACTGATAAATATTTAGCAATTCGCAGAATTGATGGCTTTCTGCACAACAACACAGAAAATGAATTAGCTGTCAGCACATTATGGCGAATACTCAGATTAGATAGGAATATTGCAAATGCATAGGTTGAGTCGATGGTCACACGGACCACATCCGGTAGACACAAGATAGCGAAACGATAGGCAGGGGGAGCAGGGACCCGAATATAAAAGGGAGCCTGAAACAGCCTGTATTCAGACGTGTCTACTCCAGAGCACAACAAGCACCTTCACGTCACTCTGTGTAATAACATTGTCATTTGGACTTAGACAAAATTACTGAAGAACATTTAAATAAACTACAAAGTATCTTTTCATCTGTCTACATTTATTTATAAACTACCCTGTCAACATCTTCATCATCAACACGAGCGGTCTCGCTTCCTGCAAAATCATAATATACTCGTAGTTAACGGCTATCAGAATATAACTCTGACCAGCCCCAACGACGAGAATATTACACATTTATACAAATTTTATTGTGTCCAAATTTTTTTAATTGTTCTTCTTGAAAATTTGTCATTAAAATGATAGTAAAATCTTACTTATCCAAGACTCCTATCCAATCATTTTCATCTTGACCTTTGTAGTATAAAACAGGACATTGTTTTTCTAATTACTTCATCTGTTCAACCCATAGCTTTATTACTAATCGCATTGTTTTTTGTATTTTTTGTAGCATGATCGATACTGAAGTCTCGTGAAATATTATGCAGATCTTTATGGTCCAAAAGGAAAGATCGTTTAGAAGTATCATCAGTCACTTCTTGATCACGAATTGAATCTATAATATGTGAAAAGTAACTCCTTCTTTCAATTTGTCTGACAAATAAAAATTATGGGTTAGTTTAAAAGTAAAAACAATTAATATTGCATTTTTGGGCCTTGTGCCCGTTATGTAATAATAAATAAAATAAATAAACCATGCATACATTGTCCGTAGTC
>NC_042495.1:3791678-3793683 GCF_005508785.2 Acyrthosiphon pisum | reverse complement strand
TCATGCACAGCTGTGTCTAGGGCCGTTTAGCTTATCAAACATAGCTCGTTGTACCTCGGCTGGTAGATTCGTCTTTTTTGTGGCGGAGGACTCGATAGTATAGCGGATCCATTTGATGGCCTCTCGGGCAACCGGCACTGGGTCTGGGGGCCTATTCTTGAATTCATACGGATCGGATCCGTATACGAAAATCGTGGTTTCCACACGAGTTTCCACATGATCCGAAAAATAGGTATTCTTGAAATATTTACGTATACGAATGTGTTTTGTCGTGTGAAAAAGATTCGTACGATTCATTCGAGTGGGGGTATGACATTCGGAAACGCATTTCCGTATACGAATAAATAAATTATCACAATGTTTTATCATGATCGTTTCATAAATTCAAGTGTTGAGTATACCTTTACTATATAAAATTATTATAATATAATTATAATATGTTATTGAGTTACCTACTCAATTACCTATGCAACATACGTAATTAGATAAATAACACCCTTTAGTAATAAACTATAGATGGGAATGTAATTCCCTAAAAACTGCTTTTATACCTTAAAAATTAAAATCAATGCGCTTAAAAATGCACTTAGATTTTTTTTTTTAGTTTTGAACAAAAAACATTTTTAAATCTTAAAATTAAATTAAAAAAAACTGAATTTTAGTGTTGAATGACCTAAAAATGGTTAAACGGTCCAAATGTTATTCCCTTAAATTGAAAATTGTCAAAAAAATAACGCAAAATAAACATTTCTTATGAATATTTAAAAATCCATAAAACGAGCATCACCTATTTATTTATTTATTTTTTATGTATAAAATGAACAAGCTTACTATTGTTTAAGCATGAACTTTGTATCATTGTTTATAAATACCTATTAATAAATAATAATACTATTCTATATAATGTAGGTATCATATAGTAATCAATATTAATTAGGTATATAATATATAGTTATTGTATATTCATTTTAATTGACCTTCGATTCTTCGATTTATATTTATTTAAATCACATATTTTATTATAATTTCATCGTTATTAAAATTTAATAGATATAGGTAATCATTTATAATTTATAATTTATTTATGCGCCTACTGTTATTGTTGAGACTAATGGTTTTGAATTTGAATTGATTAAATAAAATAAAAATAAATTAGGTATGTACCTTTGTTATATATTATTATAATTATCGATTTTATAGTGTGAATAGATGGTTTAAAAAAATTAATCTCATCACATAATATTTAAATTTTAAACTGTGTTATTATTCACATGATATGAAATTTAAAGTAAGGTCGGTTTACTACGCGCAGTACACATCGCAAATTTTGCAGGCATGAGTTTATTGTCCTTAAATATCATCGTTTCCTATCTCATCAATCATAAAAATTCTTTTTAAGATGAATTTTAATTTATTTGTACGTACTCTACGCCAGGCTTTCCAGTCTTTTATTGGCCCTGGGATTGAATTTAACAAATCTGTTAATTCTTGCCATTGTTTTGTGGCAATATTTTGTGTAAAAGTGGCTGAATGTTTGCCTTTTAACAAATCAGAATGGCTGTTTAAAAAATCAACCATTGCTGTTTTTTGATCATTTGTTACGGATTGACTTTTTTTTCTTTTTTCGCACGACATTTTGTTGTGAGATAAAACGGTAAAATGAAAAAAAAAATGGCAAAGCTGTACCTATAGGTACTATAAAAATGAATAGAAAATAATAATATTTCATGGTAACATAAGTAAGCGCTCACAATATTTGTATAGAATTTATTTTACTTTCCACGATGTACGACATATTTTGCGACGTTGCCGCTGTGTACCATTAGGATAGTATTCCTATACGAATGATTTGGGGAACGCGGATTCGTATACGAACGAAAAATATTCAAGAATACGATTTTTTGTTCGTATACGGAAATATATCATGTGGACCGTTCGTTTACGGATCTAATCCGTATGATTTCAAGAATAGGCCCCCAGATATGAATAAGATATACTATGAATA
>NC_042495.1:3790621-3791628 GCF_005508785.2 Acyrthosiphon pisum | reverse complement strand
AAAAACTTCTTTCAATGAAGAAAACACTGAAGAAGACACTTTTGTATGATATGCACAGAATTGTATTCAAATAGTAGAAGTGGAGAAGATTGGATCCAATGTTGCAAGTGTAAATATTGGTCACATGAAGCTTGTGCCAAAACTAAATTTTTGGTCACGCTGCACCGAAAGTTTGGTTTTCGACCACGGTTGAAGCGTTCGAAAGCAACCTTTTCCGTCCAGCGGGCGGAAAAGAGGAAATCCCTAAAAGTGCCGGGCGGAAAAGAGGAAATCCCCAAAAGTGCCGGGCGGAAAAGAAGAAATCCCCAAAAGTGCCGGCTGCCGGGCGCGTATCCCCTGCACAACCAGGGGGCCTATTCTTGAATTCATACGGATCTGGGGGCCTATTCTTGAATTCATACGGATCGGATCCGTATACGAAAATCGTGGTTTCCACACTAGTTTCCACATGATCCGAAAAATAGGTATTCTTGAAATATTTACGTATACGAATGTGTTTTGTCGTGTGAAAAAGATTCGTACGATTCATTCGAGTAAGGGTATGACATTCGGAAACGCATTTCCGTATACGAATAAATAAATTATCACAATGTTTTATCATGATCGTTTAATAAAGTGTTGAGTATACCTTTACTATATAAAATTATTATAATATAATTATAATATGTTATTGAGTTACCTACTCAATTACCTATGCAACATACGTAATTAGATAAATAACACCCTTTAGTAATAAACTATAGATGGGAATGTAATTCCCTAAAAACTGCTTTTATACCTTAAAAATTAAAATCAATGCGCTTAAAAATGCAATTAGATTTTTTTTTTACTTTTGAACAAAAAACATTTTTAAATCTTAAAATTAAATTTAAAAAACTGAATTTTAGTGTTGAATGACCTAAAAATGGTTAAACGGTCCAAATGTTATTCCCTTAAATTGAAAATTGTCAAAAAAATAACGCAAAATAAACATTTCTTATGAATATTTAAAAATCCATAAAACGAGC
>NC_042495.1:3757787-3790571 GCF_005508785.2 Acyrthosiphon pisum | reverse complement strand
TTAAAAAAAATAATTATGTTTAATCAAATGAGTAACAGAAGGCAGTAAAAAAATGAACCTAAATATTATATTTATGTAAAATAGTTGGTTAATATATTATGTATTGTTTATGTTATTTTATATAAATAGTTTATAATATATTTAGTACTGCATGTCTCCATAATATTATGATTTTATATAGAGAAAAATATAAAATATAAATCAGTTTCTTTATCAATATCCTTTTGTTGATGTGTGGTGATCATATTAATAAATTTCTATGCTAATTAAAAATTATAGTACTTATCTGTATATTAAAATATTAAATAATGCAAAAATGCAGTTAATAATATAATTTATTTATGAAAATTATATTTAAAAAAATCTGTAGTGTCTTGGGGGGGGCGGCTTTGCCCCCCCACGGCTTAAGTTTCATACCGCATATAGGTAGGTGGGTGGGTATAAATTAATGTAAATTGCCACACCTAAAAAAAATTAGTTCGGCGCCACTGGTGCCAGAAACACAGAAATAACTGTACCTAAGCATTAATTTACTATTTAGAAAAAAAAGCAACTACCAAAGAACTACCCTAGAATATAGATAAAAATATTGACATTTTTGTGATTTGTAAAGTTAAGAAATATACCTACTTATACAAATATACTTACTAATACTCCTTTAGTATTTGCAAATAATATGACAATAAGTATTACCTTTGATTGTATTTGTGGCTTCGTGCAACAAGGGCCAATGTTACATTTTAACAAAATTGAGATTATTTGACCAATGTCATTAAAATTTGCTGATGTTACTTGTGTTAAAATGTCAATGTCTTTTATGCTGTATGACCAAATTAGACTCGACATTGGCCTTTTCTAAATCAATTAAGTTTATAAATGTAGAAGTTACTAACATTATGCTCAATTGAATATTATTATTAGGTTTTCATTAAAAAGTCAAGTTTCCTTAATTATTAAAATTTTTTTATTTTAAATCTTAGTTTTTGGCCAATGTCAAACTAAACTAATTTTATTTTTTTTTTCTGGGGGGGCAATCAAAAAAACAAAATGAGAGTCACACAATTAAATTAAAACAAATGTAATGAAGTAATTGAATTTTTAGAGTTCCAACATAAAATTTAATATTTTTATGTAAATTTTAAAAATTGGCCAATTCAATATGTTAAATTCTTGAACATTGTTAAAATATGACACTGGCCCTTTTTGCACCATACCTCAGATATATTATATATGTATATAATAATAATACTATAATATTATTAGTGTGTTTCAGGGGAAATTATGTACATATTATAGTATACAAGAAAAATTTGATTGTTGTTAATCAGATAACATTGGTTAGGTAATACCACGATTAATGATATATCTACCTTTAATCATGGGTAATACTGCAGGTTTAATATAATAGTCTATGATTAATTAAATAAAATACTAAAATTATAAAAACTATTATTATTAACATTAATATAGGTACTCATTAGTTGACAGTTATTATTTATTATAAATTATAAATTACAATTTACAATAATATAATAGGTAGGTAATAATATTATTTTTTAGGCGTTTTTTTCTCACTATCTGCCACTAGTCACAGATAAACAAGATACAACAATAATTATATTAATATATTATATTATAGTTATAGACTTCAGAAATAGACGGAATAGATGAAAATGTTACAATTAATAGTATATGTATTGAAGTCAGCCGTCATTTACAAAATAATATTATCACAGTATATACTATATAATATACTGTATATATACTATATACTATATGTATATATAATATGAATAAATGTAAACAATGCCTGCTTCATAAATGGCAGCCGACTTCAACATTGGTCACAACTTACTACTATATACAACAGTAGTATAAAGACAGCTATCTATATAGTTGTGTATAACATTCATAGAAAATCAATGTCACAGACGTACATAAATATGTACGTCCAATGGTCTATGTATATATCTATGGCACTATAGTCTAGTATATTGTATACCTATAATAATATAGTCGTGCTATCTACGACCGTGTTTTTATTCCCTTGGTTTTTTACTTAGATCTTAGAACTTAAAACCACAACTCAATATTTTGATACGTGTTGGCGACAAGTCACCATTTATGTGTACATTTCTGCGTATGCGCAAGTGACTTGTCGCATATTGTTCCCCATGATATGATGTATGTAACTGATATACTGATAAGATAAATTATATTTTTGATTAATATAAGCCGATTTTCCAACAACAATTTTTTTTGGATTGACGTTAGTTATTTTAAATTTTTAACTTTTGTTTTATTTTAATTTACAAAATTGTCTTTAGGATGATGGCACCAAAAAAAAGTACATATTATGTATTTTGTTTGAGTACGCCATACAAAAACCCTTGTTTATCTAAGGTTTTTTATCGGTATATCTAGTTATTATCAATGCCCTATGGTATAACCTCAAAAATTGTTAATCTTTTATCTGGTTTTTGTATTTTACCGCTAAAATGTTTGTGTATATTTTATTTACTAGTGAACTCGGGCACTCCGGTACGGCGGTACTCATGCATCAGGAAGTCAAAACTCAGAAGCAGAACTCTAATACTTTCGTAGTGTAGTACTTAATACTTACTGTTTCTTGTGTTTCAAGTTTTGTAATAGTCCATGTACGATTTAGGAATTAATTACCGTGTTTTCATCAATGGTATCATTGTCATTTGAGTAGGTACTAAATCGAATGCTGATCAAATATCCACATTTTAGCCGAAAAGAGAAATAAGTTTTAAACAATTTCGTGATGGGTATTACCGGTTTAGCGAAACTTATAGCAGACTTTGCTCCAAATGCCATCAAAGAGAATGAAATTAAAAATCATTTTGGTAAGTTACTTTATATCTAATTAACAAACGGTTTGAATACAAATTACATAGTTATTGCAACACTAGGCATTTACCTCATATTTTATTTCAGGCCGGAAAATTGCGATAGACGCTTCTATGAGTCTTTATCAGTTTTTGATAGCAGTCCGCAGTGAGGGAGCACAGCTGACAAGCGCTGATGGTGAAACCACTAGGTATTTTATTAATCTTTTTCTTCACGATCAGCCTCCACTATTCCCTGTTATGAACTATGGTTCTCCACTCTCGTACTCCTATTTTCTTGAGATCATCTTCCACTGTATCCATACATCTCTATCTAGGCTGTCCGCGAGGTCTTTTCTCTTTAGGCCTCCATATCAGCACGCTCTAACCGTCTCCTCATTTTTGCTCATTACGTGACTAATCAATTGTATCCATTGGCCATTTATAAAGCTACTAACTAGTGCCAATCCCAGCTCATCATATAGTTCCTGATTAAATTTTCTTCTCCACACACCTATTCTGTTATCATAGACAGGACCGCAAATCATTCTCCATATTTTGTTCTCAAACGTCCTTAATTTCCTTTCCATATTACTAGTGGTTGTCCAGGTCTCGCATCCATAGGTTAACGCGGGTCTTATAATCGCCGTAAACAACCTTACCTTTGTTTTCTTTGAAATTAATTTTGATTTCAGGAACTTACTTATTGCAAATGCTGACCTTTTAGCCTTAGTTATTCTTACTCCAATTATTCTTGACATACAGCATGGCTCCTAAGCACCGAAACTCGTCAAAGACTACGTCTTCACTAGCTTTCATGAATGGGTTGAATTATATATATTGCCTGATAATTCTAAAGAAGTTCCTTATACCAAGAGTGGCCAACCGGTCGATCGTGAGATGAATTCAAGTCAGTCGCGACACCCTTTCGCATTTTCTTGAATTTTTGATTTTTTTTTTGTAAATTTGTGTATCTTTGTATATCCCACGACTATAAAAATTAGATTTAGAAAAAGTCAATAAATAACTGTGCAAATATATAAGGTTTATACTATAAGGCTTAAACTACCTTGCGAACGATCTTTTTCAGTTTCCTTTAGTATATTGTTTAAGAAGTTTCTTTTTTCCCTTTGTATAATTCTCTTGAAATTTTTGCTCTCTATTTCATATATTATTTTTATGTTTGCTTTGTTACATTTTAAATAGTTATCCTGGGCCATATTTTGTTTCTCTATCGCTTCCCGGCATTTCTTATTGGTATTTTTATTAATATTAAACAATATAATGTACATTAAAATTAATTAATATGTGTATGTTTTTGCCCCAGTCATATTATGGGTACATTCTATCGTACAATAAGACTTTTGGAAAATGGCATTAAACCAGTATATGTATTTGATGGTAAACCTCCTCAAATGAAATCATCGGAATTAGAAAAACGAGCTGATAGGAGGCAAGAAGCACAAAAATCATTAGAAAAAGCAGAAGAAGCCGGTATTGTTACATACTATATCTATTAGACTTGATTATAAACTATTTATATCTATTTTTGATTTATTGTTTTCTAGGTGATGCTACCGGAATTGACAAATTCAGTAAACGATTGGTAAAAGTAACATCAACTCATACGACCGAATGCAAAGAATTACTAAAACTAATGGGAGTTCCTTTTGTAGAAGTATGTCTCTTATTTGTATAAATGATCTAATATCTATAGACCACTACTGTTAGACACATAAAAATATAATCAAGATTGTAGATACGTTAAACATCCAATTTTGGTTCAGGTCCACGATTATGTCATGCACCTACTCATATTATCAATAGCATTATGTATATGAACTGCCTTATTCGGCAACAAACACTTGCAACCTTGTTTTATACAATTATGTATTTGATATTTTTTAAGATAGTGATCCATCATATTTTTAGTATTTAAATTGTTTATTATTTATAATACCTATTATAAATTAATTTTTATAGGTATAATAACTTAATATTTTATTTTATTCTAGTAGCAATAGTTTTGGGTTTTTTTCCATATATTGTTTTAGTTAGTTAGTTTACACCAACATAATATTCCTATTATGTTACATTAAGTTGGAGCTAAGACTAGAATTCGGATATTTTGTCACTGCACTTCTGAATTGTACAGTTGGAAGTCAGGACTGTTAATTGTACCCTTCTCTATTACCTATATTACCTTATTTAATTTAAAAGTTTAACAGAATTTTGTTTTTAATTCCAGCTGAGTTAAATCCTCCTAAACTTGCAGTTGTTACATAAATTTGTAATTTGAATAATATTTTACTTTATGTATAGTACCTATTATAAAGAGTTATGAAGTAAATCAAATAATATTTTGTCCTAGTTTAAGATCTAGTTAACAAATATCAATGTGAAATTATTTATTTTATAGGCTCCATGTGAAGCTGAAGCCCAATGTGCTGCTATGGTAAAAGCTGGTAAAGTGTACGCCACTGCTACTGAGGATATGGACGCTTTAACATTTGGTTCTCCCGTATTATTACGTCATATGACATTCAGCGAAGCCAGAAAAATGCCAATTCAAGAGTTTCAATTAGATTCAGTATTGGAAACAATGGAAATGTCTAGAGATGAAGTAATTTTACTTTTGGTATTATTAACTCAAGAATAAGTGTATATTATAATGTATTTATATTTTTAGTTCATAGATCTGTGTATACTGTTAGGATGTGATTACTGTAACAGTATTAAAGGAGTTGGACCAAAACGAGCTATTGAGCTAATGCGACAATACAAATCATTAGAAAACATAATTGAAAATTTAGATACCAAAAAATATCAAGTACCTGAAGATTGGCCTTATAAGGAAGCTCGACGATTATTTATTGAACCAGAAATAACAGATCCTGAAACTATAGATGTAATATTTTTATTTATTTATTTTTTCTTAAGTACAGGACAAACCCAAAAATCAATAAGGTTAAAATATATATTGATGAATAGATTGATTGACACAACATATACAAATGAAAGTGAAAAAGTGGAATTGTGGTTTGAGGTGTGCATAAGCTGAAAAATTAGCGGGTAAAGTGAGAAGGAACATTGAAAAAATTACAGAGCTAGAAGTTATGGAGTGTCAATTTGACTAGTTAGGAAATAGGATAGATGTCCAAGATTTGTTGCATGTGTGCGATCAGCAGGACTAGGGAGATTGAGGAAATTTCAAGTCAAGGTGTATTCGTGTGCAAGACCAAGTTGGTAAACAAGCGCATGTAGGATTTGTTTTTTAATTCTTTCAGAGGCATGGGGTAGAGATATATTCAAGGATAGGACGTACTAGAGTGCAATATAAAGCCTTAAGACTCCCAACATTTTATAGAACCCACCACTCCACTCTGCTCATCTAAACTTTAAATACTTATAAGTTATAACTCGTTAACTATTCATCCAGTCCAAAATTGTATATAACCTAGGTAGTACCCAAAATAAAAAATAGAAAAAGAATATGTTTTTTTAGAAAAATTGTATTTAATGATTTAAAATTATTTTTAATAGTTTTTGAAATAATGAGTGTCTTTTACTGACGTGCTAACCCAAAAAGGCTATCTCCACTCAACATGATTGTCGAGAAACAGCAAATAACGTTTTTAACAGTAAATACACAGTAAACAGCATAAAAGCACTGTATGCTAAGACATGGTAACTCCATTATTTTTAATGTGATATACCGAGATTTTTCTTTTTATTTGGATTTACCGTGTTTTTGCTTACACAACATTAAGTATATTGGACTTACCGCATATTCTCTTATTCAAGATTTCATTTTTAGATGGGTTTTAATAGGAAATACACTATTTTTACTAAAAAAATCTGTGTAAAACTACTAATTTAACCTATAGGAAAATTTTTTTTTAATGGAGATGCCCTGTTCACGCTTAGCACGGCAGTATAAATGTCCTATTGATCACCCGCTATTAAACAAATATTATTTTTGTTTCTCTTAAAACTTAATAATATGGAATTTTCACTATATTTACATTAGAATGAATGTTTTAGTTAAAATGGATAGATCCAGATGAAGAAGGCTTAGTAAAATTTTTATGTGGTAATAGAGGATTCAATGAAGATAGAGTAAGGAATGGAGCTAAGAAGTTAATCAAAGCACGATCTGGTACAACTCAAGGCAGGTTGGATTCATTTTTTTCAGTCTCTTCAACACCAAATAAGCGTAAAGTAAGTTAATTTACTTATTTATTGTAACAAAGTTAATTGTTATATTATAGTGTTTAAAGAGTTTTATTTAAAATAATGTTCACGTTTTTATTATATGTATTAGCTTAATCAATAATTATTAACTATACTGCGGCCATCGAGAGAGTGCTACTCGTTGGCGCATCCAAATGACCGAGTTCCTCAGTCTCGTACCGAAATTTCTCCCACTTTACCACCTAGTCACCGGCGTCGGCCAGAATTAACGGTGGCCAGCGTACGGGCAGATTTAGTGGTGGGAATGCACGAGATCGGACGAGTTTTGTTCGCCGCCCAGTAGCGGTCTCTCGATGGCCGCAGTATAGTAACTTCAATTTAAGGTATACAGATTACTCAACACCGTTTATAAACTGGTCAATAGAATGATGCTCAAAGTATATCCCCAAAAATTAGCTGTTCATCATAGGAAGAAGTACAGCTAGTGTTCTCAGTGTACATAATTATATATATATCATTAAAATATACATTGTTTAATTACATTAATTTCCGCTTGGGTGCTAGCTACGTTTCTCACAGGCCGTTACCAAGTATAAACACTGGGTATCAAAAATAATGGTTTCTGTTGAGTAACCACTAACCTGTATATCTTAAATCTTGCTAGTAACTAAAAAGTAATTAGTAATGGTACAAGGTACAGGTTGTACAAGGTAGTCTTGATAACATTTTAAGTGGACGAGATTACCTGGATGACTATAATAGGTAGTCTGGGAAATATTTGGGTTGTCGAAGAAACCTGGAAGTATCTAAGTAATAACTATACTCAGTCCAGCGAAGGAACACCCTAATTCAGTGCATCCACACACTACACTTTGCCATTGAGACCAGTTCTATAGTTTAGTGTCACATGAGGATGCACAGAAGAACCACATTTTTGTCAGGCCACTGTGTTCTCTTACTGGAAAAACATTATATACAGTGTATTCTTCTCTTAAGATTTTTATCCGATCAGTTCACACTCCTCTGTATCAATTTTTGTAGTCAGCTATTGTATCCAATGATCAGTCACAGCAAAAAAACTATTTTACTGTGTTGGTATTTACAATAACAAGATTGTTGTTGGAATTATAATGTGACGCAAACAGGTGTGTTAGCCACCGCTGTGCGCAGATGGCTGCAGTCCAAAGTTACTCTTGTCTATTATATGAAACAGAATATACTAATATAATTATTTTTATTTTATTTTTTTATGCTAGGTAAAATTATAAACAATTAAATTAATTTTGTTATCTAATATATAATAAATAACTATACAATGCATTTTTATATTCAGGCTGAGGAAGCAAAAGCAGCAGCAGAAGCTAGCAAGAAAGCAAAGAAGGGAAATTACAGCAAACGGGGTAGAGCAAAATAAGTTACTTGAATTTCATAAATGTATTATTCTATTTTTTAGTTAATTTTTTTATAATTGAATAATGCACAATTCAATATTTGATTTAGACCAGAGATTTATGCATTTTGCTAATTTCTATAAGGTCAACAAATTTTTTGTTTATAAACTACTCAAGTTTACTCTTAATATCTAACATGTAAAATGCTTTTTTTTGGCAATAAATGATCACTTTTTCTGTTGTATATTTTATTGAAGTTTTGCCATTTGGCACATTGACCTAACATTTTATTTTTATTACAATAAAACTTAATATTACTGCAATTAAAAAAATGCCACATTGACCTAAAATTTTATTTTTATTAACTTACTTTTATTTACACACACCATTTAGCTGGTTTAAATATCAGGTAAGTAATAGATTATATTTATATCAACTATCTAACATCTATTTAGCACTAATCTCATTTTAATAAAACCAAATTGATCCATTATATCTATGAGTTGACATGTTGTGAGAAATCGAAAAATTATTATAAAATCTAAAAATTATATTCATTCAAGTGGTTTGAAAACATTTAAACAAAATATGTACCTAATATATTGCTTATACTATAATACTCTATACCGTCTAAGAGTGAAACACTCGGCTGACCAAAACACGTTTTTTCCGCGCATTCTCACCACAATCCGGACATCAGTGAAAGTTTTAACACGGACGGCCGGCGATGACTGTCTGCCAATCTCAGAACGCATAGCCATCGCACGGGGGATCAGGAATTGTTCGGTGGCTCACTCAGCGTGCGTGAAAGCGGTTCACTGTTAGATGGAACAGAATATACCTTAATAAATGGGTCTTTTTTTAATTGCAGTAATATTAAGTTTTATTGTTATATCAATATTGTAGATGGGCAATTCGCATTTTTGGATAATCATTTTTTATTAAATAAAAATAATAATTCGTTTTAATAGGTACTTGTAATAATATTTGAGTAAAAGACCTTACGATCAAACAATACGATGGCCATTCAGAATACTGGAGCGATACCTAGTTCCAATGAGTAAAATTCAACTCCCCAATTATTGATATCATCCGTACGTGTCAAGTTTGACCCGATGTTAACGGTATTCCCGATTTCTCTGAAAAACCTAACGATTTCATTTATATAATATATTTTTGAAAATATCATTTTCAAAGTTATAAGTTAAAACGTCTTAAAAACATTCAAAATCCAGAATCTGATAACTGACAACAAATTAATAATTGATAGCGAAGTCGTCATCACATTGGAATTAGAGCCAATCGTTGAACAGCATTTTCATTGGGTTCTCTATCAATGTATACATGTATGTTTATAATATGCAACTGGTTGGCGGTTATCGGTCCATGCCGGCGTCTTCAACGAATGCGTAATCTTTTCGTTACAATTTTTCTATGACGGTGTCCAAACAGAAAATATATTATATTTAAAATAAATATATTTGCCGTATATCTTAATTTTTGATAAGTTCTTACGACTTACAAGATGCCGCCAAATAAGGAGCAACCGGAATATATCGTATTTTACGATGAAGATAACGCGATGGCATATGACAGAGATCCGGTAAAATGGAAAAAGATTCGAAAACTGGAAGATCTGTACAACGATGACTAGATATCCGCAGAAGAATTTCACCGACGACATAGTGAAATAACTAAAAAAAAACCATAACCTATGCTATTGCAGGTATTGTATTGATTGTATTATTCGAAAACATCGTACTTTTTGTGTAAAAAAATAAAATTCCTATTTTTTTTTTTATAATAATTTGAAATTTCTGTTCAATTAACTATTATAATATACTAGCTTAATTACCTGGCATAGCCACGAAAAAATTGTCTGATTGTTCAACTCCTTTTGGGTGTAACATACTGTGGAAGCAATGTCTTTTTAAGTGTAAATAATATTATATTTTAATGTATAGCCATCTTGACCGGCGTTTCCGTGAGATTCACAGCAGTATATTATCAGGTAGGCAATGTGCCTGAGGTAGATCGCGGACCCCGTGTGGTTTGTACGTGACTGTATAATTTAACTCTGAAGTATCAAAGTTATACCAACGACTAGTTTTTACTTAGGTAATTAAACCTACGGCAGATTAATACAATCAATTCATGCAAAATCCTAATCTAAAATCTGATGAATAAAAAAAAAACCAAACATTCCTATGTACAGATAAATAAGAAAAAAACTGCAGGAAATTGGTCCACCAAAACCGTAGTTCGAACTTTAGACATTCTGTAATAAAATACATAGAAATGTCACTGCGCCAACAGGCGATACGCGTTAATAATTATTATTATTATTAAAACCAATAGCAACTATTTACAAACAAACATTTCCATCGTAATTCGTAAATCTCAAAATCTCTGTTTGGCCACCTTCCCGGAGGCCTAATCTATCCATGTACCAAATTTCATAGCAATCGGATAAATGGTTTAGGAATTCATAAAGTACACACACACACAAACATTTATTTTTATGTATAATATATAGATATTGAATAAAAGCAATATCATAATAATATTATGTAAAATACAAATTGTGATACAATGTTTGAAAATTGAACTATTGAACATTTGAACCTTGGATCATATTATAGTATCTATTATAATCAATGATTTATGATTATACCTAAATATACCTAAATCTGACAATCTGAAGACTTGAACAGCGATATATCTAATGTCTATTGTAATATCTATTGTAAATATTGACTTGAAACCACTGAACTAAATACAAATTAGTGCTTAAAACCCTGACGAATCTACAACTCTGAACTCAATTCATAATAAGTAATAGATGGTAATAGTTATTGTTGTACCTTGTAGTTAGGTTTTTTTAGAACCATTTCTAAAATATTTGAAGTTTGACATACATCAAATATTTGACAAATTATTTGATCGTGTGAACGGGGCTGTACTCTGTATCAAATTACAAGTTCAAATCTTCCAACAAAACAAAATTTGATAAGCTTATCAGTTATCACTATCCACTATCAGTTAAATAAAATTAAAAGCACTCAGTTTCAACAAGTTCGATTCTTATTTCGTTTAGTTTTCGGATATAGACATATTATAGTATATTAGATTGTTATTATTGTTAATATTGAAGAAAAAATAATAGTTACCATATTTTTAATCGATTTTTTGTTTGTTTTAACTTATATTATATGTTCATTGTTTTAAACTTCGTTTTGTATGTATGTCACAGTAACTCGCATACTCAAACAGATAACCTCATGTAAAACTAATTAATTTCAATTTTTATGTTTCAGATAATTTGTGCAATCCGTTAGATTCTGTTAATCTTCCAAAACACATTTTCAATAGTATGTATCGACTTTTTGACTTTCGAACTTAATATTTGTGTTTTAAGTTGTTTTATAATTGGTATTTAATTATTGCAGTATGTACTTATCTTGCTGTCCTTGATTAATTTTCTTAGTGCATGTGTGTGTGCTATATGCATTATGCTTGTGTTATAGTCATTTTATTTGCACGCTGGAGGGGATTTTTACTGACCCTCAAAAATATCCAATGAGCTAGAATGTTTTGATTACAATACATTCTATTCTAGTCAATGATTCACCTTTGGATATCCAATATGTGAGTACTCATTAGTAAATTGTTTGCTTAATTTTGTGTATTAAAATAAAAAACGGCATTACTTCTTAATTTGGCCATCTGTTTGTTACATTTAAGTTATACATTTTTACTTTTATAATACTAAATTAACATACACCATAGAGAATACCTAGAGAATGTGCATTTGTAGGAAAAATGAATTATTTTTAGTTGAATTACATCTTACAAACAGCTTTCTTAATTCAAAGTTTGAATTAGGTACAAATGAAATCAATTTTGAAACTCATATCTTGCATTTTTTTTACATTTTTGAAATTTTTGGGACTGGTTGACATTTTTAATAATATCTGTCAGTTAAAACTTTTCCCCCCTTTTTATATATTTTTTTCATTTTAATCTTATGAATATTGTATGCACATCATATTTAATTAATAATATGTTACACTTGAGATTTTTATGTTTTTAAATGATGATTCTTATTTAAATTTAACAGTGCATCAAAATAGAATTTTGTTGAAATATTAATGAATTTTTAAAGTTTTTTAATACATTAAATTCACAGCTTTAATCATTGCTTTATAATCATAGCAAATATAAATAGCCATTGATCAATTTAGTGTGCTTATTATGAATAATAATATTACATTATTACCTATTTATTTACATATTCATAAAATTACATACCATCCATCAAAATCACATATATGTATAATTTCAAAATTATTGAACTTTTTTAAAAATATTCTATCGCATATTCATATTTATAAAAATATACTAAATTGTTTATTATTAACTTGAGTAGTTCAAAAATGATTGATCATTAATTAGTGTTATTCAATAGATTTTGTAAAATATTAATTTATACACTGTTTATAATCATAACCATAATATGAGAGAAATTTCTATTTATAAGATGTTATTATTATATTATTCATGAACTATTGCACTGGAATGAGGACCACAAAAAGCTATTAAACGTACATTGTCAACATGTTCAGACAAAACCATATAATTGTACGATAATTAATTTTTTTCATCACTTTCAGATTTTAAATAAACAAAGTAAGTATATAAAAGTATGAAATTAATACTTTTAAATCATAACTTAAGTAACACTTAAACTTTCCTAATTATGTAATTTATACATTTCTAAGTGTACCCTTTTTTTGGTATGGCGTCTTTTATCTATTGATATTTTAACCATAAATAACCTACTTTCCCTAATTAATACTTATTACTTGATCCTTAAATGATGTTAACATAAAAAAATCATTATTTGTTAAAATGGTATTTAGATTGTCTAACTAAACTAAGTTGTGTTGTAAATAGATATGAGTACCTATATGAAATACATCTTTTAAATTACATTACTGATTCAAAAATTTAAAAGAATCACTGTGAAATCTTCCTAATATTTAAAAATAGGTATATTTATAATCTTACTATCCCTATAGTGTTTTGCATAAATTATAAGGTTTATGTAGTAAATATAATCTCTAATGATGTCTCATAATTTTCCGATTTCGTTAATTTAACTACTTTATTAATATGCTTTTACGTCATACAAATATATTGCAATCATTTATTATATATATATCAATATACACGCCAAACGGTAGTTACAAAGAGGCTAATACAAGTTGAGTTGGTTAAATTCTTAAATTTGATAGTACAAACGTTATGTACATTTTAAAATAGAAATCAGGGGAGTATATTATGTTTTGAGAATGTGGTGAAAGGGGTGCCTAAAAATGTAAAATACCTAATAGGTCAAAAAGAGCCAACATATTAAGAAAATGCTAATATTAATATAAATATTTGATGACAATTTAAATTTCTTATAATTATTACATTATTAATTCAATATAGAAAAAAATAATTTATTTTGCAAAAATTTGTTTTTTGTTATTTTTACCGATTATTTACAAAAGTATTGGGCATTTATACTTTTACCTTAAATCACCCTTAATATTTTGAAGATTGAAATATATGTTCTTTTCTAAACAGAATTATTGTTGTTGAACAAAATATAGATTATCAGAATTTAAAATAATATCTAATTCGAAACTTATTTCAAATATATACATTTTTAATTGATTTATATTTCATAATTTTAATTATTGTTATAGATGAGTGACTCTGAGGCTGAGACTGCCTCAATGGAGACTACCAGGATGTACAAAGACGACCTGGAATTATCTCGCATGTCTTTATATCTTAGTTCTCAAGATCTGATAATAAATTCTCCGGAAGCTGCTCGTCACATAAGGGTATTAATATTGTATAAGAAATATTATTTGATTTAATTCCTAAGAGTACCTATGTTTTTCACACTATTTATTTTTTCTGACTGACCTACATATTAAAATCAATTTTACATCCAACAGAACAAATTTTTTGTTGTTAGTTTTAATTTTAAAGTAAATTGACCAAACTTACACCAACCTAAACTTTTCATCAAACTTGTTAAAATCATTATATTATGTACTTGTACGTTGGCTTTTTTACAATATTCCAAATTGTATGCGAGTTATGAGTGTATAAATTATTACAATTTCAAAATTCTTATGTATCGCAGACAAATTTAAATATTGTAAAAAAATAAGCCAACCTTGAACATACAAATACAAATAATGTTCTTTAATTTAAGTTTTATAATAGATCAATTCATTCTAATATTTAAGCTAACAACACAAAATTGGTTCTGCTGTACACAAATGTACTATGTTGTGTGTGAATCAGAGAGAAAGAACAAACAATGCACTGAATCCTCTTAATTTAATAGATTATATTGAATATATCTTAATAGATTTTTAATGTTTAGCCGGAAAGCATAACATTTGATTCGACGCCAGGTGATATATCTGTGGATTTTGTGCTTGTTTCATCATCCAAAGCCAAAGCACCAGTGGACATAGATGGTTGGAACCGTAGATCTGCTTTTGAGGAAAGAATTAAAGAACAAGGATTACTACTTGAAGAAGATGTTGTTGGTGGGTTGACATTTGTCAAAGTGCATGCACCTATACCAGTGTTACGTAGATATTGTGAAATATTAAAACTGCGAATGCCCATGAAAGAGGTAAATTTTGTCTTTTAGTATTTTTGAAAAATAACTAAAGTTTGCAAATAATATATATTTTATAAAAAAAAATAGATTACGCTTGAAACAATGAAGAATTGTGTAGAACTAATCTTTGCTAAATGTGTAATCGTGAAATTTTAAGTAAAATAAATATATTAAATAAACTTTGTGTTGCATTATGAACTGTAGTCATTTTAAATTTGAGTTGTAGAATTTTATATTTTAGTATCCAATGACTGAACATATTCCCGAAAAAGGTTTTGATCTAATAGAGAAGATAAAAAAAGTTGTTGGTCGCATTATACGAGTTTTTATCACTATTGATCCTGGACCATTTGTACCAGCTAAGTACATTCTGACAGCAGAATATTCACGAGAAAAAAGTTATTTGTTAGTCTTTAGATATCATTATTGCAACCACATTTATATTTTATAACATGTATACTTTCTATTTTCTATATTAGATTTAATGAAGATGATCCAGAATTCTTTTCTGCTGAAGTTCGGACATTAGTTATAGATTTCATTTTAAACAGAGTTAGCTGGGGAAAGGATCAATCAGATGTCAATTGTGTCGGAATTCAGTGTCTTTTAGATGGAGGTGTTTATAGAGCTGCTTATCCTTTACATGATGTAAGTATAATATTATAGAAACTCAATTTAAAGTTTAAATGTTTTATCATAATTTATTTGGGTAAATTAACAAAACACCTTGGCCATTTTTTATTAAGTAGAACATTATTATAACTTTTTTTCTTTATTTAGTTCATGAAATTAAAAAAAAAAAAAAAGGTCGGTAAGTGGATGTCGCTCTGCTGTACAGTAGGTTATAAGTGGGTCACTGTATAATGGATGGTATTAAATTTGAATTCAATGATATAGTATCATTGTATAAGAAAAACAATTCTGAACGGAGACGGTATGTCAGTCTAGGTATAAGACATATTATATACTTATATCTATGGTATTAAAAAAAAAATTGACCTAGGTATCATAGGTACCTATAATAAATTCCAAATTAATCATATCACAATATCCATTAGGTACTTATAATTTGTTATACATCAACAACAAATTGTGATACTATCATAGATATATAATAGTATACTTTAGAAGTTTCAAGTACCCACAAATAATATTATACAATCGCAACAAAATAACTAAAATAGTTATTCTTGGTTTTTTAATATGTAATTTTGTCCAAATTTGAACTTAAAATTACTATAAAAAGAAACTGTGCTTATGTATTTTTTAGATTATTTGGTAACAGAATATGTACTTTTGTGGTATCTTGTTTTAAATTTTCAATCCTTAGATATAAAAGTTGATCATTTTATATATTTTAACTACAAAATAATTATTCAATTTTAAATTTGATAAATGTTGTCAAAATTTGAACTCCAAATGCTTATAAAAAAAAATTGTGCCTATGTATTTTTAATATTTTTCAACTGCTATTGTAACAATATATCAGGAACCTTGTATTAAATTTTCAAGTATTTTTAGTCAACAAATAAAGTTGTATTGACATTCATTGAAAAAAAAACTAATAAAATTGGAAACTGAAAATGTCCCTAAACAGTTCAAAATAAATCAAAAATTTTATCATGTATAGATAATGGAAATATAAACAACCAGTGAAAATTTCATGAATATACAGTTATTTGTTTTAAAGTTACACCAAAAATCAGTCAATTTTGTTAAAAAATCGATTTTGCATAAAAATTCCTTTTTTCCTTAATTTTTCTTTGGTTTTTCTTGGCGCTTTTGAAAATAACTGGGAATTTTAAATTTTGACCTCCCTAATGCACCAACGATATTCACTTTCCCATCGAACAAGATACTGAAGTTGAAAATTGAACCATTATTTCGATTACTTATTGTGTACACACACAAAAAAAAATAAAAAAATAAAAACACATCATTGTAAAATCAATACATTCATCGTTCCACTCAGAATCTAAAATAGTTTTGCTTTAAATGAATTTTAATAATACTACACTAAGATTTGCTATATTGTTTTCTCCAACAAGACGTGTAAAAACCGTTTATTACTATCTAGGTATGTATTTAAATTGAAATAAGAGAACTTGAGTTAATCATTTGTCTGGACTATTAAAACATTATTCCTTTTTATCTTGATAACTTTGTTACTTTTTATTACAGTTTTTCTCAATTTAGTAAATATGGGGCGCATCATTTTCTTTGTATGTAAATTGTTTATGAATTATGATTATTCAGTTGTAAAAATATTTAATTATTTTTATATTTAGGAAGAAAGAAATGTTTTTGTTAAATTTTAATGAGCCTGCCTACATATGCGGGATACATAAATTATGTTCTACTCTTTATAAATGTATATTACTTGCATAGTATAGCACCCACATGCAATATCATTAAAACCATACTTTTCTCTAAACACAAAATGATTGTTTAGGTGTGGCAGAGGTTGGGAGAGTTAGTAAATAATCATCTACAGTGTAGTTGAATTCCCAACAAAGTTTATATTAAAACTGTTTTTAGAAAAAAAAAATTTTTACTAATTTATGATATTACAGGCTAGGTATGTAGTATATATTATTGTCTGAGTAGTAATGGCTAAACATCATATATTATTCCATTGTCTTTAGCCTTTAGATAATAAAAGTTAGATAATAAAACGTATTTATTATTAATACTTGTTGATAGGTACAATTATTCCATTTAATATTCTTTGACCTACATTTTATATAAAATTTGATGCAACAGTGCTACACTGTTGATAAATGTATATAATGTATAATAATGAGCATGTAATGCTCGAATTGGGCGGGGGGGGGGTGCGCAGGGGGACGGAGCTCACTTACTATTTTTATTTTTTTTTTTTGCGTACCCCTACTATTTTTTGTATGGTTTGTGTTGAATAATTGCGCCCTCGGAACACAGTTTTTAAATTGTTAGATTGAGCTCCTCTACTTATTTTTTACCAATTCGAGCACTGTATATATGAAGTATAATACCTTGATTTTAGATTCTGAGTGGAACGATGAATGTATTGATTTTACAATGATGTGTGTTTTTTTATTTTTTTTTTAATGTTTGTGTCTGTCATCACCTTTTAGGACAGTAAAAGTGCTTGGATTTTCTTCAACAGTACCTCTTCTGATAGGAAAGTGAATCTAGTTGGTACTTTGGGGGGTCAAAACTAAAATTTTTCCAATAGTTTTCAAAAGCACCGTGAAAAACAAAAGAAAAATTAAGAAAAACGGGAATTTTTACGCAAAATCTGTTTTCCAAAAAATTGATTTTGGTCTTTGGTGTAACTTTAAATCGAATGACTGTAGATACATGAAATTTTCACTGGTTGTTAATATTTCCATTTTCTATGCATGATAAATTTTCAAAATATTTTGATTTGTTTTGAGCTGTTTACAGACAATTTCAGTTTCCAATTTAATTAGTTTTTTTTTCTATGAAAGTCAATAAAACTTTATTTGTTGAGTAAAAATACTTGAAAATTTAATACAAGGCTCCTACTATATTGTTACAATGACACTTGAAAAATATTAAAAATCCTTAGTCACAGTTTTTTTTTATTAGCATTTTAAGTTCAAAAATTGACTAAATATGTAAAAATCACGAAAATTACCTAATTATTTTGAGTTTATATTTCGTTAAAAATTTTTTTTTTTTAGAACTAAGATTTTAAAATGTAATACAAGATTCCTTATAGGATAATCTACCTTTATAAAAAAAAAAAAATGTCTATAAGAAACTCAAATTAAATTTTTATGAGCGTTTGAAATTCATATTTTTACAACATTTGATATTCACTTGATTTCTTACGTAACAATTTTCTTCTTTTGTTGTAATTAAAAAACGAATGACTGTAGAAACTTGAAAATTTCACTGAATGTTTATATTAGCATTTTATATATACGATAAAATTTGTAAATAATTTGACTCTTTTTGAGCTGTTTACGGACATTGTCAGTTTTCAATTTTTTTAGTTTTATTTTCTATAAATATCAATAAAATTGTATTTGTTTGGTAAAAAACGTTAAAATTTAATGCAAGGTTTCTGATATATTGTTACAATAGCAGTTGATATATATTCAAAATACATATGCACAATTTTTTTTATAAGCATTTAATGATCGAATTTTGACAAAATTTATCAAATTTAAAATTTAATAATTATTTCGTAGTTAAAAATTTATAAAATGTTTAATTTTTATATCTAAGGATTGAAAATTTAAAACAAGATTCTACGTAAGTAATTAATTCTGTTACCAAAAAATCTAAAAAATACATTTACACAGTTTATTTTTATAGTCATTTTAAGTACAAATTTGGAAGAAATTACATATTAAAAACCCAGGATTACTATTTTAGTTATTTTGTTGTGATTGTAATGATTGTATAAGGAATATTATTTGTGGGTACTTGAAACTTCTAAAGTATACTATTATATATCTATGATAGTACCACGGTTTGTTGTTGATGTATAACACGTTACCTGATGGATATTGTGATATGATTAATTTGGAATTTATTATTAATACCTATTATAGGTCAATTTTTTTTAATATCATAGATAAGTATACTTATCTATAATAGGTATGTCTAATACCTAGACTGACAAACCGTCTCCGCTCAGAATCGTTTTTCTTATACAGTGATGTTATATCATTGAATTCAAATTTAATACTATCCATTATACAGTGACCCACTTGTAACAGCAGAGCGACATCCACCTACCCACCTTTTTAAAGTTGAACCAAACTTTTTATTTTGCTAAACTTTATCTAGATTCGTGTCTCATAATTTATTAGTATTATATTTTAATACATTTATTTTAAATAAGTATTTATGATGAAAAATAATAAGTACTTTGTTGTATAGTATATTATTCTTTTATCATTTATAATAAAACATATTTTACTTTTACAAAAAAAATTACTTAGATTTGATATAATAAATCATAATAATATTCTATTATAATCTATATAATCTATTGGAATATTTGACACCTTTATATCAAAAATGTCATCATATTTATATTCACGCAAAATTTAATATTTAAATATCTCAAATGAAATTATTTTCTTCTTAAAGGTTTCTGTAATGTTTTCTTTAGGTTTTCAGCCTGTTAGGATAAAATTTATGTTTTAAGTTGTTGCAATATTTCAATAAACATAATACATTTTTAAATATTGTAATCCAAGCTAATGACTAAATCTTAGATATTCTAATCACAGATAAGACATTTATTATGGCTATTATTTTTACCAAGGATCAAAACAAAATGGTCTTAGAATACCTAATTGAAACTATTTAATTATTTATTCACTTGTATAAGCACAACATTGTACAACATATTAAATTGTATTCTGTGAATTAGGATATATTAAAAATCAAGTAAGGAATGAAATAGGAAGCAAAAAAAGATAACTTACATGTTAAAATAAATATGTAATATCAATGACATGAAACATCTGATGTAGTGGATAGTTGTGTCCATAAGAAGTCGGGTGAATTAGTATGGAAAATAATAGGGACTTTGGGTAGTATTAAAATTAACTCTAAAACTTATATTTAAAAGAAGTTCAAAAGCATCTATATTGTTGGGAAGAAGAGAGCTAAGAACTCTAGGTCACTAGCTTTAGGTATGGCAGAGGTCGGGAGAGTTAGTAGATACTCAACTACAGTGTAGTTGAATTCCAACAAAGTTTATATTAAAACTGCTTTCAGAAAAAGAAATGTTATGAATTTCTGATATTACAGGTTAGGTATATAGTATATATTATTGTCGGAGTAGTAATGTATCCAACGTGAAGGGTTTTAACATGTAGGAAATCTCAATATAAGTATAGTATTGTGAAAGAATTGGAGTTCTTACTTTAAATGCAACGTAGGCCAAGAATAAGTGAACATTAATTTAGAGTATTAGAGAAAATAGGAGAGCGAGATCTGTACTTGAAATTTATCAAGATTGAGAAATTAGTCTAGATATAACAGTACTAAAAATATTGAGTTGATCCTGCAAAATTTGATATCATTTGTAGACTTGATTTTATGCAATATTTGTATATTATTGGTATTATTATTATTATTATTATTATTATTATTATTATTATTATTGTTTATTAAACGCCGAAACGGCAATTTTACATAGTATTACAAATATGGTATAAGTACAGTAAGGTAGAATACACAAATAATTAATTAGATACATAAATAATTTAGATAAAAGTATAAATATTTCAGAGTATACGTGTTATAATATAGATAAATAGTATAATTATAAAGGTAGAAAATATAATTAGTGGCCTAAGGTATATAGTAAAGGTGATAAATATAACCCTGTGATACATTTTATGTAGGTTTTTATTGACATTTTTTAATATTTATTATATTCTTATTAAGTGAAAGATAAATAAATATAATTTCATTTTTAGGGAGAGCATACTACTGAAAATTCATTACGCCATCAGCTGTATGTCGAATGGGCTATGATGAGTAAATGGATTCGTAAACAGCCAATTGATCAGATTAAAGAGTATCTAGGTGTGAAATACGCATTTTACTTCACATGGTTAGGATTCTACACACATCTGTTGATTCCAGCTGCTATTTTGGGTTTAATTGTATTTTTTTATGGTATCTTCACCTTTCCTAATAACAGATTTAGGTAATTTTTTATATAGTTTATCATAGTAGTATATTGAACTTGATTTACTAAATATAAAATTCAATTTTTGGTTTAGTTCTGATATTTGTAATGACAAAGACACAATAATGTGCCCATTGTGTGACCGTACATGTGATTATTGGGAACTTTCAAACACTTGTTTTTACGCAAGATTAACATATTTATTTGATAATGATCTGACTGTGATATTTGCCTTCCTGATGTCTATTTGGGGTTAGTTAATATATATTTTTTCAATAGTGTAAATGTTACTAACTAAAATATATTCCATTTTTAAGCTACTCTATTTCTTGAATTGTGGAAACGATATTCAGCTACCATTACACATCGTTGGGGATTGACAGGATTCACTTTTGAAGCTGAACATCCAAGGCCACAATACTTGGCACGTTTAGCTGGATCTAATCATACCAAAGTGAACATAGTCACAGGGAATATCGAACCAACCGTTCCTCTTTGGAAGAAAATTCCTGCAACATTATTTAGCATTTCCGTTCTTTTACTATTAGTAAGCTTCATTAAGAATTTTGTATGATTGTATTAATTTAATCAACCTTTAAATCCTTTTTGTTTTTTAGATTATGGTTGCCATTGCTGCCGTGTTTGGAGTTGTGCTGTATCGCATGTCTGTTTTAGCATCACTTAGTCTTACAAATCAATCAGATTGGATGAGTACATATAGTAATATATTTATTCCAACTACAGCAGCTATCATCAATTTGGTTTGCATTCAATTATTAAATTTTGTAAGTATTTATATTTTTTAATTTATATAATAACTTGCTAGAAGCAACGGAAGTAGTATTATTCATAAAATAAAAATGTAAAGATAAATATTTCAATACTCATTTTAGATTCTAAGCAGACCAATGAATGTATTAGTTTTATAATGATGAATTTTTAATTATTTTTCTGTTATCATATTTTTGGAGTTATACTAATGCCATGATATTCTTCAATTTTAAATATTAGTTTAACTGTATTAATAATAGAAAAATCAATTTCTAATAACAATAAAAATATATAGTAAAATATCCTATGAAATAAAAGTTGTCTCATCTTAGAATATTTTTTTTGTAGTGTACAATGATTTATAATTTAATTTAAATTTAAATTTAACACATCCATTACAACGACTTACTTAATTACCTAATTT
Organism: Acyrthosiphon pisum; assembly: GCF_005508785.2. Taxonomy (NCBI): domain Eukaryota; kingdom Metazoa; phylum Arthropoda; class Insecta; order Hemiptera; family Aphididae; genus Acyrthosiphon; species Acyrthosiphon pisum. The sequence goes on along the minus strand of NC_042495.1, from coordinate 3,767,572 downwards.
ACTATAAAGCATAGCAAGCTCTCATTTTGTTGCTACGGTTATTATATTTATTGAAATAAAAAGGTTAATACTTTTTCATTTAATAGAAAAATGTAATAAGCTCTTTTGACACATTGATTGTCATGTAAACGCCTGCAGTCATTTGGAATTCTCAAACTTTATACATTTGTGACCCTCTGGTGCCCATAATTGATCATTACTATCTTACTAAATCATGACCACCGGCGACCATAAATAAATATGGTTTTATATTATTAACTTTTCTATGGCGCTACAATAGTGCACTATAAAAAGTGCAGTGGCACAGCGAGACTTATTACTTATTGTTTTTGGTGTAATAAACATATAATTTAATTTTTTTCATATTTTTAAATGTTTTTTCCAATACAATAATATATACAAATTTGGAATAACACTGGAAAATATGTTTGGCGTACCAATAATACATATTGTGCCAGCCGGTGGTTCTTAGCAGTCAACGTGTTAAGTGGAACTACTTTAAATTAATGCCAAAATCAAACTATTATTTACAAATAATGATATTAATATCTGAAATCTATGAACAATTTAGATACAGCGTTTGATAAATATTTGTTTTGGTTTAACTATTGATTACATTAAAAAACTTGGCCTAATTTTAATTATTTTTATATTCTACTGATTAAATTTTTAATATAATATAATAATGTTTAGGTTTATGATAAAGTTGCTATTTATCTGACTGAAATGGAACTACTCCGCACACAAACCGAATTTGACGAATCGTTGACAATAAAAATTTACCTCTTCCAATTTGTAAATTATTATACATCAATAATTTATATAGCTTTTTTGAAAGGAAAAAATGTTGGTTATCCTGCTAAATATTTGCGTATATTCAATCTTCGTCAAGAAGAAGTAAGATGCACATAATCATTTAATTATATTCAATCAATAGTATTCAATGAGCATTATGATTTTAGTGTAGTCCAGGTGGATGTCTCATGGAATTAAGCATCCAATTGTTCATTATAATGGTTGGGCAACAAGCATTAAATACTGTTGTTGAAATGATAATTCCGTATGTAAAATTGTATTGGTTTTTAGTAAAAGTCAAAAACTAAAACTGTTTATATTATAGTGTGGGTTTAAATTGGTTCAATTCATTGACTGAGAACACAGGCCGCTTAGATAATTTGAAATCATCTTCCGAAGAAGAAGATTTGGCTACAGCTGTTAAGAAACCTTGGATTGAAGATTACAAACTTTTGGATTGGGGACCTAGAGGACTCTTCCCAGAATATTTAGAAATGGGTAATATTTTGAAAGGTATTTAATTTATATTTTAAAATTAATTGATTTTTTTACATTTTTAGTTATGCAATATGGTTTTGTAACATTATTTGTTACTGCATTTCCACTGGGTCCATTCTTTGCATTGTTAAACAATGTATTTGAAATGAGATTAGATGCAAAAAAGTTTATGAAGTATTTCCGTCGACCAATTCCTCATAGAGTGCCTAATATTGGTGTGTGGTATCGGGTATTGGATATTTTGGGAAAGTTAGCAGTTATCACAAATGTTTGTATTATATCATATCAAATTAATTTTGTTTATTAAATGTAAATTATGATTTATAGGCTTTCATAATAGCGTTTTCTTCCAATTACATACCTCGTATGGTGTACATAAGTTTGGTGAGTGAAGACAACACAGACAAGGGTTTCTTGAACAATACTTTAGCTTACTTTGATACCAAAGACTTTGAAAGTGGTATCGCTCCGTTGTCATCCTCATATACTAATGTTACTTATTGCCGGTAAATATATTGGTTATTTTTTTTCTAATAACTTTTTCAGTATGCAACATAACATCTATATTGTTTTTGTAGCTATAAAGACTATAGAAATCCACCATGGTCGCCACAAAAGTATGAAAGACCCACATTTTATTATGAAGTGCTCGTTGCACGCCTAACATTCATTGTTATTTTTCAAGTAATAAAAATGTATTAATATAATTTTTTTGTGTGCTAATCCATTAGTTTTACAGAATATTGTATCATTAGTGAAAGTAGCCGTGCAATGGTTGATACCAGATGTTCCAAATGCCCTCAGCGACAGGATTAAACGAGAGTCTTACCTTACAACTCAAATGATCATTAAAAATGAAGCGAAAAAAGCAGCAGGCATAAAAGAAAAAGTTTTGTAACAACGAAGGAATACACAGCACACATCAAATACACTAATAAATTTATATTATCTATTATTTATTAATATAGTTCTAATTTTTTGTTATTTCATACTAGACTGTATGTTACATTATTTATTTTTATAATATTATAATATTTATGATTATTTTTATTTTTAAACAATATAACATTTGAACACTGTTATGTTGGTTGTGTTTTCTTATTCGACTGTGTTTGTGTGTTCTCTTCAAAACTACAACAAAAACCATTAATCTAACTGAAAATATAATTATCTGTCTTCTATTTACCTTTCAGAAGTTGAACACATGGATGGTATGTTGCACGGCGTCAATTCACCACAAAGCTTATAAGACCAATACTTATAAAGGTCTTAAGGACTTATTATTTATTGTTAAAAATTTTGTTTTGTTCAGCCGCACTTTCTGTATATTAATACATTAATTTTATTGATCTAAGTCAGTGAGGCCCAACCTTTTTTATTCCATCTGCTATTAAAGAAAATTTATATATTTATAATAAAAGAAGAAAATTTAAGTACCTTGGAAATATTGGTATTTTTATATATTTTATTTCAACATAATAATATTTGATTTGGTTTGGGCATCGCTGATCTAAGTCATTATCTTGTGTTCATAGTTTTTAATACTAATTATGAAGCATTTTGCTTCTTAATATTTAACACAACACGTCTACTTCAATTTTTTACGCACAAAGCCACAAACATGCTTATGGTTTATGTTTAAATGATTATTTACCTTTTTTAATTTATATTATATTTAATATATAAAAATGTTGCTAATTATAATGACCAAAGATCCTCATTAAAAATAGATAAGTATATTTGTTATTTTTATTATAAATGTTTTTTATGTACCTATATAAGGAATTTCAGGGATATTTTTTTATACTCTTTTAGTGTTATTGATAGTTAAAAACTAAAAATTACCTCAATACAACAAGGATATACATTATTAGAAACAACCATAATTTATTATACGGTAAATAACTATACACAATAACAAATTATTGTTAAAATTATGTGCTTTCCAATTTTTTTATTGATTTTTTTAATTTACATTATTGTAAGTTTTTTATTTAATTATTGACGTATACACAATTTTTAAAAATTCTCTGCTGCTTATATATTATTAAGTTTTAACAATTCTTTTGAAACTATTTTTTATGCTCCTGCACTAGTTATATTTCTCATCGTACTTGTTTATAAAATAAAAATTTAATGCTTAATTATATTAGAAATGTGCCTATTTTTTTTTTTTATGGTTTTTAATAAAATGGTTGAACGCTTATCTATCTAATGTATTTATCCATACACAAATATAATGTTATTATATGTGTAGCCATACATATAACTAATTTAAAAGTCTTCATAAATCATGTCCATTGTTGATAGTTGAAGAATTTTAATAACAGCCACTAAAGCTTTTTGGTCATTGCATACTCTTTTTTCAAACAAGTTTGTGAATGGGAACGAGCTTGACGACCTGTAAGCCAATAAATCACATATTTAATTCAATTTCATAAATAACATAACTATGATCATCAATTATTATCAATTCTTACTATAAGCATAAACTAAATATACAATTGAACATTTAATACATTTTTTACTACAAAATAGTTTGCAAATTGTTTATGAATTTTGTCGAAATGTGATCCGTAAATGCTTATGAAAAATGGTGGCTACGTATATATTATAATTGTGAACAGATATTATAGAAACTATAAAAGGATGCCCGTATTACATTTCCAAACTCTTTCACACGGTAAAGAACTTTTTTATTACCTAAAAATCAAAACTTTGTTAAAAATATGTCAGTACACCATTTTGTCTTCTTTAATTGCACAACAAGCAACACGCAAATGTGTGTACAGTAGATCCAGTTTTGTACCGTTAGTCTTAATATATCAGAGTGATATGACATAATGTTATAATCAAACTTAAAGGCAAGAATATTGTTTAAAGAACTTACGTTGGCAAGCACTTGTTATATTTGTATTTTATTTTTAAAACAAGTCATGGACATTTTAAGATTGTAACATACATATAATTGTTTATATATTAATTTATTTTGACCACGGACACAATTAGATATTATACAATGTGTCCGCGTGAACAGGTGGGTATGTTAGCTAATAGCACAGTAAAATAGATGTGGAATAAAAACCTATCAACAATATTCTCACCTTTCAGTTTCATAATTCGCTCCAATAAGGTATGGCTTCACCTGAGTCGGTAGAATTATCTTCGAGAGAGTCAACGCCTGAAAAATTGTCAATACATTGGCTCCACTACCTAGCTCCTTGTATGTGGCACATCATATATTTTAGTTTTGATAACCATAATAAGTATAATCCATTGTATGAGCTAAAAACGATAGACTATTAAGTAACTTTTGGTTTTGGCAAACATTTAAAATTGGATACTTGAGTGATATACTTGCATAAGTGTGTGTGAATTAGACATTATTGGGTATCTGAGGCTTTTCCGGATGAATTAAAATCATCAACTGTATGGACTCCAGATCCTTTATTCGTCTGTGCATTCTCTTCTAACTCGTCGTTGGAGAAACAAAATTTTCTGAAAATGCAAATTGTAAAAATATATAAATACCTACCTGTTTTATGAATTATGTTAAACGATTTTACCTCTTAGATGAGATTTACTAGTCGCGCTCACAGTAGGACCTACAAATGTTGCCGTGAATCACTAACATTTATTTTACTTCTCTATCCCGGACAAGTGGTTTGGATTATGTTTTGAGACGGCCCTCTGACCATGTTTACTAATTTACTGAGCGTTGTTTGCAACCACTAATTATTGTGAAATTATCACCGCAGATTCTATGCCAGGTAGAAATTGGGATGATCATTTAATTCGAACATTTTTAGCCATTATTCCCTTCTATTTCGTTGATTTTTTGGAAATCTATGTTTGTGAACAAATTAGCAAATTAGACTGACTCCATAATATTATAAACACATATTATAATCAATACAACTAGAAAATAATACTTACAAATGAAGATTGACGTGATGTGGCGAGGCGATACATTGAATGTTTTACTGAAAAGAATACACTTGTCCATGGTGGTTTTGTCATAGACATATTAATAAATATTTATTAATATGTCTATGGGTTTTGTACTAAAATGTATGAATAAAACTCTTTACGACTGTTCTGTAGTCTGTATTTTTGTTCAAATTTCATATAATCGAGATTCGTGAGCGATTCAAATTTAAAGTCGGCATACGAAAAAAATAATAATATTATGTTGTTATTTATTTGATAACAATTATCACTACTATTCAGTGGTACATAGCGATAAGACAGAATGGCGGGCATTACATTTTTGAAATTTCGTGAACGATGCAGCTCCACGATTTAACACGTAAAACGGACATTTTATTGTGTCCGTCTTGTATAGCAAATTTACGATCAGCAGATCACATTTAGCATCGTCAGTTTAAAAATTAGAGTGAATCGACCTATATTGACACTATTGGCAAAATGTACGTTCTGCTTAATACATTTTTATTATTTGTGTCGGTGTACACGATAAGTATTCCAATGAAACCAATGCTCCGCTTTTCATATTTTCCGGTAAGTGAATCTAGTAGGTGCATAGGAGATGTCGAAATGAACAGTACCTAGTTACTCTACAAAAGCGCTGGGAAAAAGAAAAAAAAATTTAAGAAAACGTGAATTTTTAAGTACCCAAGTTCGGTTTTCGTTTTTCGTTTTACCTACTCTAAAATAAACTACTGTGGATATACATGCAATTTTCACTGAGTGTATTCATTAGAATTTAAAACCATAACGTTTTCAAAATATTTAGATTCATGTCGAGGTATTGTGGTATTCATATGCATATGAAATTTTCGATTATTTTAGTTTTTTTCTCAATTCATGTCGATAAAAAAATGTTCGCTTTGTCCAATAACTTGAGAATGTAATACGCGGCCACACCGTTTTAAGTCCATAGACATGAAAAACAAAATTTTTTAATTGTTTTATACGGGCATATGGCTACAGTTATAGTTACATCTCATATTATATTAAGATTTATTTTTCTATTACTTAGTAACAATTTCTTATATTTTAGTAAGTACAAATAACTGCTGCAAGTATAACAATAATTTACAATCCATTACTGCTTTAGTCATATATTTCTAAATTTTAAAATATATAATATGAATACGACAAATATTAAAACCATGATAGTGTAATTTATAATGATTTTAAATAGGTACCTACTATTGTTTTTTATTATAAAATTAAAAAATAAAGTTTTCTTAAATTACTCATTGACAAAATAATTTTATTCACAAACACAACTCCACAGTGTATAACTATAAGTATGTTTTTGCTTGAATAAAGTAACTAATTACTTTCTAATGGGTGGTGGGAGGAAAACGTTGGAAATATAGGTACACAAATTTAAGGAAATAGGTACCTATCAGAATATAACTAATTTAAAAGTCTTCATATCAGTTTCAATTGCCAATAAACTTAATGAATTTAGTTTATCTCCTTCCATACTTGCTCTCAAATAATTTTTTACACGTTTTAACGTAGAAAAAGACCTCTCGGTTGAACAATTAGTTATTGCCATACATATAAGCATACGTAGATCAATATCTATGTTAGGAAAAACTGTATCTAAATTATTACCGCGTAAGTGTATTGATAGTTCGATAACTCCATCAATATTTGTATTAATACTTTGAAGATATGCTCGAAAATGAACACATTCACAAGCGAATGATTTTTCTAAATCATCGCTATAAAATTCTTGAAGCTTATTAGCTTTTTGAGTTATTTCTTCTGGTAAAAGTAGTATTAAATTAGTCAAAAAGTCATATTTGTCAAATGTATTAGTATGGGATCCTCGCTGATTAAATCGACTATTGGTACATTATCTTTTTCAGTAGTATTATTTGAACAACTTTCTGAAGATATGACGTTTTGAATATAAGTGATGTCCGTAGTACTAGTACCCGAGTTTGAACAACTAGCGAGCGTTTTCTGTGTAGATTCATAATTTTCAACTTCATTTAAAAAAGTGGTTGGTTTAAAAATAGAATCTAATTTTGGGATTTTTTGCACTAAGTTATTTAATTGATTTTTTTTTCTTCCGTGATTTTTTTATACTTATAGCCACTTAAACGTGATCGACCGTCACTCATTTTACTATAGTTTTATTAAAAATGTTACAAATAAAAATTTAAAAAATCAAATATTCATACAAATAAGAAAAGTGTGATCTTCGTCTCCACTAAAAAAAAAGTCTCTTATATATTTTAAAAATAATTTAACGAGCCCATGGTTGATGGACCTTTCACTGATAAATTATTTATCTAAAAACTATTTTTGAATAAATCTGGCTTATTAAATCTATCCTAAGTGCACCTACCTATAATTGTATAATTAATTTTAATTAATGCAATCTATATACGACCTGCAGCCACATCTTAATTGGTTGACTGAATATCACTTCACGCGTGAAACTTAGCACGGTAAGTACCTACTGTGTTGGCAGCTATTTTAAGTCGAGGAAAAATAATTAATTAATTTTAAACATTACTTTAATTTAAACACTAAAAAAAGTTAAATTCTTATTGGAAACAATTTATTGTCAAAATATTACAATATAAATAAACTAATTCTATTCAATTAAACAGTGTATAGGCACAATCGTCGTCAATAATAAACAATACTAGCCAACACAGTATAATATCAATGTTATATGCGACATAGTGTTTACTGTTTATACGTCATAATAATAATAATGGTGGACGGAGTGGCCGAGCGGATTAAGGCGTCGGTTGCGACACACGTCGCACACCGTCGCTGGTTCGATGCCGGCCGCGGACCGCATTTTTCTTTGGCCAAGTCATGGTGTCCGGAGAAAAATGCCACCATCCGCCACCCGGGCATGGCAGATACTTACAGGTGACCGCTAAAAAATCTGCCAAATCCAAAAAACACACGTGTTTAAAACTTACAGTACCTACCCTCCCCCACAGTAAAAATCACTCAACGGCCTAAAATTCCGCAGGTTACCTAATTAATAAAAAAAAAAAATAATAAAAATAATAGTAGGTATATAGCGTCATCGAAGGTACTTCAGGTATTACTTGTAGGTATATATTACAATAGTATATTGTGTGGCAAGGGCTGGAAGTGAGCAATTTCAGGTGCGGGCGACGTATATGTAGCGAGTCGCAGTCGTGGGCCGCATTTCACTAAAGACTGAAATTTCCTTCCTGCACGAGCCACACATACTATTTTTTGTCACGCTTCTACGTTCATTGATCATGACAAGTCGGCAAAGGTAATGCATTGTGCACTATTCAGGGATATTCTTTGCAACATAGGCGTGCACACGGGGTATGCAGCGTATGCGCTTGCATACCCTGCGGACAGAGTGACAGACGCTTGTTTTAGGGGGCACATAAATAGTCTGAGACAACACTGGACTCTCAGTTCCTAATTTTGACTGGTGGTAAATAATATGGCGATATGGACTTGTTTTAAATTTACTGTGAGCGGTTCTCAATAATTTGAGGTTTTTTAATAACACCGCGTGACCTTTGTTGTTGGAAAGAAATAGCTATAATAGTTTGAGATACCCATATCTTTATAGGTCTTTATTGATGCCTCATAAACCATTGATATACACGGGCAGCATTGACTCAGCGATAGACTTATTTCTTTTTCTGTTATTTTAAAATATAATATATATAGCCACAGCAGCCAACAAGTAATAAGTACTACTAAAAATTACATGTTTAAATTCTTGGAAAACAATTGAGTTCGCTGAGAAATTGCAAAAAATGTACCCGAATAATTTGAATATTACTTTTTTGTCAGAATGCATACACTTGCTATCTTATTTACTAAACAGTGATATCGATATAAACATAGATAATTTAACTCCAATCACACTGTGCCAGTATTTGATAGAAAAATCTTTACATATTGAAATATTTCCAAATATTGACACAGCATTGAGAATTTTCGTGAGTGTAAGTATACCAGTGTCCAATATTATTCTATACCGAGAGATCGTTTTCATGCCTAAACAACGTAAAATATTATTAAATAATATTTATTTATTTTACGGTCTACCCAAACTGATGACAAATAAATTAGCATCGATTTTATAGATGGAGAATTAAATGTCAAGTTAATTGAATTGCGAAGATTTAGTTGACACATTTGTAAGAACCAAAAGTCGACTTAAGTCGATTGTCTAATAAGTAAATAAGTAATTTATTATGTAAGAAATGTAGATTGTATTTTGTATGCCAACATTTTGTTATTCCTTATTTTTTTTTTCAAACAGTTTTTTCTGTTATATTTTTGTATTTAAAATATAAATAAAAGTTGTTTTGCATACCTACCTAATTAAATTTTATTTTATCGTATTTAAGGGCGGAAATTTTTCATAGGCCTACAACAAGCGGTAGATGTATAAAAACGCCTTTGAGTGTACGGTGTATCGATATATCATTGTTGAAATCGGTTCGATACATCTGTAGTAAACCCAAAAGCTATAATATTGTTTT
>NC_042495.1:3742236-3756226 GCF_005508785.2 Acyrthosiphon pisum | reverse complement strand
AATACAAATAACAGCTGATATGATTAGCGACAAGACGTGATAGTCCAATAATGCAAATTACTTATAATATGTATGTATAACAATAAAAGTTATTGTCGGAAGTAGGTAGGTACACTGATAATCATTTATCACCATATCTTCGGTATCGAATTTATTACTTGTAACTTCTGGTCTTTATAAGTGATAAGTATATCAATAATATCATGACCAGTGGCACTATTAGCGTGGGGGAGAACTGTGCAACATAATGGGGTATTTTGGGGCACAACTTAGGCTTAACTATCGTACTTACTGAATTGATTTGAATAGTTTATTATTTTTTACGCTGGAGCACAAAAATCCCAATTACTGCGGTCTGCAGTACTGACTAGGTATAACGCATTTACACACAAACACCTCTCAGAAACCCCAACTTTGAGGAGTTGTATCTCGTCAACAGATAAACGAAAAATGAAAATTTAAACGTGATAATTCATGAGAAAAAAAGCCTTACTAAATTATGAAATTTTTAGTATGGGTTGCCATTTGAAAATCAAAAGTTGATGGTGGTTTACCTAATAAATATAAGGGTGAAAAATATAAAAAAATTATATAATTCTAGAACAGCATAGATCTAAAATTTTGAAAAAAAAAAAATTTGAAAAAAGTGAATACTTTTTGAGATAATGAGTGTTTTACGCTTAATCAATCACCCCAATATATAATTATATTATAATGGAAATATAAATGTCTACAACATAAATATTCATAATATAGTATATATTAAATAATACAATGCGATTAATATAATACATATTAGTAAAGTAATAATAGGTATATTATTCGTACCTAATAATAATATTATGTGTAATTGAGAATTTTATTTCAAAGTAATTTTTAAAATATTTTAGTTAGTAATTATCTGAATAAAATAAATAAATAACGTCGCAGAATCAATGATTTATAATAATTGTTATATTTTTTCAGATACATAAATTGTTAACTGAAATTTAAAGATTAAAAATAAACGGGCGACTAGAAACTTAAATTAAATAAATATTTAAATCCGTGAATAAAAAAACTGCTATTCCAAACGTTTAACAGCAACATTTATTATAATACTATTATTATAAGGTAATTGGGTTTAAAGCATTTAAGATTCTTAAACGAAATGGCCAGTACTTTTATAGTAATAGAGAAAAACTAAATTAAGTTTACAGAAAATCGGCAAAATATAGGGACTGATACCCCGTATCCACTATTAGAAGTGTTTTTCGTAGGTATGCAATGATTTATTATTGAATTCAAATTTATCACACCCATTAAATTTGTTTTATTCGTATTAACTTACATGATATAAAACGGAAGGAAGGTACAACAAAAGCAAATAGAATACCATAAAATATATACTACACAACTTTCAGTATTTATTAGATGTTTTTTTATTAGTTTAATTTAATAACCTTTTTTTATATACAACTAGCTGATCCCACGCACTTCGTTGCCCGTACAAAATTACACATCTTAAAAAAATTGTGATTGTTCAACTCCTTTTAGGTGTAACTCGCTGCAATAAGTGCAACTAAGCCACCCTGATAGGTTATCCGACTACGTGCAATGTGCAGCCTGCGGTGGATTGTGGACACGTCGATGAGCGGCTGTAAGTGCAACTCAGCCACCCTGGTAGGCAATCTACCTCTGTACCAAAGTTCATCGTGATCGGATGAACGGTTTGGTAATACATAAAGGACAGACAGACAAACATACATTTTTATATATAAATACCCTTGAACAGGAGGTGTTTTTTTGAAATATTAAAATAATGGTAAGTTGTCTAAAAACAATCATAAACAAAAGACTACAAATAACCAAAAAACTCATTAAGCTTGTTAAATCTGCAAGTGTACAAGGAAACATATTTTAATCGTTTTTTTTTCACAATTTTCTCACACATAAAATCTAATTATTAAAAGTGTACAGCCAATGTTAAATTAAGGTAGATACTACATGAAATGCATTTAGCAAACTATACTTTTAAAATTGTTTTCAAAAATATAAGAAAAAAATACAAAATTACATTGTCATTTCAATACTTCCGTCACACTATTATATAACTCTTTTCGGTTAGGTACCTATGTAATGATTGTCTTATCTCCAACGGTTTCTTCTTTATAAGTGGAATGAACCATTGATGGAAACGAAGCAGATTGCATCAACTGCAGACGATTGGTGCGTTATTACTTATTTGACAGGTTAAGTAATAACTTCTATAATTATATATATTTTATAGTATTATACTACCATTACTACTTAGTACCTTACTTATTAGTAGCCAGTAGGTACCTAGAGATAGCGCACCCAGATTTCATTTTACAATACGTCTGTAATTCAGCCGATTGACGTCAACAATCGATTAACTAAAGTGAACACCGAACATAATTTCCATTACAGATTTATTTTCGCCATCCAATAAATTGTAAGTCGTTTAGAACTTAAGAAGTATCATCAACTATAACACTTTGCTCGAATGTCTTAATAAAAACATATTAGAAATTACATTTTATTTTATTGAAATCGTGTAGGTGTACGTTTGTAGATATAGACATAGTTATTAGGCAGATGTCCAAAGTCTGCAACAATGCTCCTATATTAGGTGTAATATGTTGTCTAAGCGTGATTTTTTAATATAATATTAATTGAAATATTGATATTAAACCATTTAAACGTCATTATGTTTTATAAAAATTAAAATGAATTACTTCAATAGTTATTTCATTCGGTCAGAGCAAATTCACGTTTCATGATAGGTAATACTTATAATTTTTTTAATAACAATATTTGTTTTACTTAAAATGACTAAAAGGGAAATATTTTGATATTTCTTATTCGCTAAACAATTAAAATTATAATTAACTATTTCTCAGCTGTTCTATATTGATTTTTTTTTTTTAGAATAATGAAAAGAAAGATGGGAAAAAAGTAGAAAAAATTGTTCTTTCGAACAAACGAGAGTTCCTTTTGTATAAATGTATATGATAAAACATAAACATTTTACATTTTGCGTATAGAACATCTTCAGATACATCTGCTCGGTGATTCAATGAACAAACAGGAAATTGCCCGTCCGTCTGTCCGTACGCAATTTCCGGACCACGGAGCTGCCTATACAGAGTATTCGGGTCAACGCTTCGCAGTAAATGCATCAAAGTTAGGTTTATACTCAGACACAAACCACAAAATAGTATGCGATTTCTGTGAAATGTATATTTTGAGATCAAGATGATATTCTAGGGAACAATTGCTTGCAGTGGAATAAGCATGTAAAATATTTCAAATAACATAGCTAATAGATAATCAGTAGGTATTGTATAATTATGTGTATGCCTAAGTGACGGTAACTATTTAAGTACTTACTAGTAGTAAACGATTTGTGTATAGTTTATATTATACTTCAAAACACTTCTTTAGTGAAATTGCATAAATCACTAAGATTTTTATGGAATTGTGGTTTAGTTGTCTCGGCTCTTGACCAAATAATTTCAAATACTAGAATCTAGTACCTAGTATATAGAATCTGATGTAGGTAGTGTAAAGCCAAAACAAATATTCTACAATTATATAGTGTTCTAAAATTTAAAAGTTTTATATGGCCTCTCTATGAAGAATAAATTGGATACAGGTGGTACTTTAGAAAAGTAATTTTTAGATTTTCCTTTTTATTTTACAGAAAATTACAGAAAAACCACGACCATAATATTATTATATAGAGTTTTTTTTATAGATAGCCGAGTTATTCGATTCCCACGGAGTAAGAAAATCTACTGCATATTATTATTTCACAACTCTTTTCTAATTTTAGATATTTATCAAAATTGCATTAAAATATTATAAAGTATCTAGTATAACTTGTAATATAAATTTCCATGAACATTTTTCGTTGTAAAAAATGAAAAGTTTATGAACATTTTCAAGAAGTTGAAAATTATGAAAATCTTATAATTTCTTATCAAATAAATCTAATATAATATATTTAAACTACATATAGTTATACTTAAAACTGTGTTAGTACTTGTATTACCAATGACCCATTTTAATATTATAATATAGGAAATCCAAAATACAAATATATTTATCTCGAAAATAAATCTTTAATTATCTTCAAAAATGTAATAAAAAATTCTTTACTCACAAATACGGAATCAGGTACCGCTATATTCGACTTTCATGACATCGACAATTGACAGAAATAATTATTATTTTTATAGTCGTTATTGATCAAATTGATGACCTAAGACCGTCTTATCTTACCACAAAAATCAAAATAATATTTTCAATGGAATAATCGATCGGCGAACGAGTATTGTGACAATATATTAGGCAAATTTTCAAGCTTTTTGACCCAACGAATAACATTTTATTGATATTTATAGAAATAAAATTAAATAAATTGTAAACTGAAAGTGTCCGTAAACCGTTTAAAACAAGTATAACATTTTATAGTGCAAAGTAAATGCTAATATAAATATTCAGTGAACATTTCATGTAGGAATCTATGGTCATTTTATAGAGTTACACCAAAAACCAGGGTTGATTTTGCAAAATCAATTTTTTTTTTGTTTTTCCCAGTGCTTTTGAAAACCTGGGAATTATTTACTTTTCACCCCAAAAGTACCAACTAGATTTATTTTCGTATCAGCAAAATATGCCGCTGAAGAAAATCCAAGCATTTTGAATGTGCTAAAAAGTGATGACAGATATAAATATAAATTTAAAAATTATTAAAAAAAAACACACAACATTGATTGCTCTTCTCAGAATCTAAAATATAATATGTACATTAATTTGATTATAATATGAATAAGGTACTTAAAATTGGCAGTTATTCACAATTTTAGAAAAACAATTTATTCATAAAGTGAAACAAAAGAAACAAAAATTTAATTGTAAAAATTTAACAAATATACTATTTTTTTTTTACATTAAGATTTTAATAATTAAATGATATTGCTAACTTATTTATTTTTCGTTGAATATTAATATATTATTATTCTGAAACTATTGTAATAATATTTATACTTTGCCTATTTAACACAATTTTGAAAAAATTTGAACTTATTTCAGTCTATAAAAAAAATTGTGAATGTGTATGTTTGATATTATTAGTTTGCTGTAAAAAAAACTAATGAATAATCTCATAAGTATTCAAGTTTCAAGCCTTAAAATTAAAAATATAATGCATTTTTAACTGAAAAATTATTTGCAAATTTTCGTGATTTTGACAAAACTTTAGTTTGCTTTTATTTTGAACTTGAATGTGTGTGGCATATAACGAAAACAAAATGTTAAAACAACTGATTTGCATGCATAGTTTTTAAATCACGTTAGCAAATAGCAGTAATAAGGTACCTATTTTATTTAAAGTTTCAAACAATTATCCATATAAATAAAATTAATAAAACCTCCATTGAATTTGTTCGTTGCATGCATAAAAATACCGACAATAGTGTCAATATTAAAACAAATGTTTGATAAATATTTATCAATAACATAACTAATATTTTTATTAAAACTTATTTTTCTATCAGGATATATAATATTATACTATAAATTAGAATACTTAATAGCTGTACCTATATTATATTCGTAAATAACTTGAATGAAAATACTATGTGCGAAATACATTAATAATAGAGATAGAAAATAATTACATATTGTAATATTTACAACACAACAAAACAAACATGTAAGTACTTTTATGTCATATTGTGGCCTATAGTGCAATTCAATGAAATCGAAAGTAATTTTATTGTAAAAATTGGACGTTAAGTTATAAAAAAGGGGAAAGTAGAAACCGAAAAGTTAACCTACAGTTATTCATATTTAAGTTACAACAAAAAAACTAAGTTAATTTTCTCGAAAACTGGTTTTGCGTAACAATTTCCGTTTTTCTTACTTTTTTTTCGTTTTCCCAGCTACTTTGTTAAGTAAGTACCTAGGTACTTGGAATTTTATATTTTTGACCCCGCACTAAGGACCAACTATATCAAATTGTCTATAGGAAACAATCGTAAAAGTTGAAAATTTAAGCATTTTTACTGCTCCAAAAGGTGATTACCAAGTATGTTTTATGATATATTTATATTGCTATAAAAGTAATTTATTTCACAACTATAGTACCTAGTGAATATCGAATTTCATTAAATTTTAAATTTCAGACGCTCGTAAAAAATATTAATTGTGGAATCACGCTAAACTTTATTTTTTAATTACAATAATAATATAAACATAATATTAAGAACCCCGTATTCAATTTTTAAAGCATATTTACCAAGTGAACATTTTTATCAACGACTATTGAAAAAATTAAAAAGTGCATATTTGTATAGATATATTTTAATAGTTCAAAGAGTCAACATATTTTGAAAATTATACCATGTATGAAAAATTCTGGTATAAACATTTGGTAAGAATTTTAAATATTTTGTTCGTTTTTAAAACACTTACAACAATATCAGAAATTTAAATTTTTCATAAATGGTTTTGCGTGAAAATCCCTGTTTTCCATATTTTATTTTTATTTTACCAATTATTAATATGAAAAGTACTGACAATTTTAAATTTTACAACCTCTCAAAAGTACCAACTAGGTTCATTTTCCTACCAGAGAAGATATTGAAATTGAAAATCGAAGAATTTGGTCTATTATAAATCCTGCAAATAGACCCAAAAAAAACACACCATCGTAAAATAAATGCATTCATTGTTCCGCACAGAATCTAATAGAAACCAATAAATTGTAACACCACTCTTCAAAACTGTAACTAAGTAGTTGAACTAACAATTTTATTTTTACACTCAGTTTTGAGAGTAATAAATTTTCATATTTTCATTAATTTTTAGATATTAGCCATTAGGTATAGGTTATCAGGTAGCTGCTGTTTTTGAAATTTTATAATAATAGCCGAGGTAACATCTCAAACCTAGTATAAATACACAACAATTTAATAAAAATCCACCTTTTTTTAGGTTAGGTTAGGTTTTCTGTGTATGTTATACTATGTAATTACTTACTCATTATTTACCTTATGATAATTTTCCATGCGTTCTTTGATGTTCAGGTTCAATTGCAGATTTTTATAAGTAGACTAATATACTAGAAAATCACAAAACGTAAAAGTATGATTTAATATCTCAATAGATAATTTATTTATATATTATAATGGATAATGTCCAAGTTAGGTTAGTTTAAAAAAAAATAGACAAATAATAGTAATCGAAATCTAGTGAAATTTACCTTTAAAATGCGATAACTGTCAGTTCCGAATTTAATATGCACTACAGTCCCCAACCTTAAAGTCTACCAAAACCAAGTCTTATCCAAATAGTCGTAAGATGACATTTTATTTTTAGATTATCATATTAGTAAGATGTATGATAATTTTAATTACCTTCGTATTTGAATGGCAACCAGCTTAGCAATAAATATTACGGTAATATTTTATGAACTATAATATCATGTAGGTATATATGACGACCACAATTTAATGCAACGGTATAATTATTAATATAATATAATAATGTACAAAAGACAAAACAATAAACGATCAATGATTTATCATATTATACATTATTTTAATTATTATTTTACTTTGTCGTCCTTCTAGGTACCGTGGGTGACTGAGCGATTTATTCTTTTATGATCAAATACATTTAGTTCTTAAGTTCAAAGAAGAATTTATTATAAGTATAAATAGTATAATGTAAATAGGTACAAGACACTATTTATCTTATTTTTGTCTGTTCTTTATTGACTTCAGCTACAAATGGCAATCGTTTTATTATTATGTACATTTTTTTTATTAAAAAAACCTATGGAATATAGGTTGTTTGCCCATTTTTAGTTTAAACAGTCTAACAATTTAACTAGGATAATATTTATATATATATATATATATATATTATATATTTCGTTGCACAAAATTACTTTTTTCTTATGTATATATGTTGATTCTGGTTTAGTGGTTTGGGCCTAGTTTTGCGTTCAATTTGTGCAGTGTGTTAATGCAGCTCAATTACGTGATTTCCTTGGTTTGTTTATAACTTTTAATGCATATTTTTCATATTAGTTTTCTATTTTTTTGCCTTTTAGGATCCTTGAGTTAATCTTGTATGTTCATTACAAATTATAATGTCTGTTTATTATTATTTTTTCTTTACATTTTAAAATATAAAGGTACTATTATTATAATACATAACAATCAAGAATCGTGACATTTTGAAAATGAAAACACCACATCCACAATAGCGTTGATACACTTGGTGGGCTGCTGTATAGCCGTATTAGTACACCGTACACGGCAACTATAGGGTCTTGAGACATTGTCAATTTTAATGTTCGTCTCTAACGCGCGTCTATAGCAGCGACCATAAATCCCAGTTCAACCGTTTATTACGTTAATGGAAATTACAGCAGTATACCGATAAATTATCGCCAGACTTTATCGTCTTAAGAGCTTTACGCACTATACCTATATATATACCTATATTATATTATAAGGCGAAAAGAAAACTCTTTCACAATTTTCCTCTCATATACCTACCTTATTTTTTCTTTCTTTCTCTATTTCTTTCATTCCCTCCACTTATTCGTATACGCCCATTTTCTGCCCAAACAGTTGCGAATATATACCCAAAACCGGTAAATAACCAGCCGTCAATTCACGTAGAAAAATATTACATCGACAATTTAATGAAATTAAAATGTTCATAGTTTTAAATGAATACCTTTTTTAAAGTTTCTACTAAGACATAATGAACACAAGCTTAAACTAAAACACTTTAAACATAATTAATATAATGAAATTGTGGTTAGTCAATATATTGCACTGCAGTATGTGTTCGAACTGCAAAGTTAATTATGTACTGAAAAAACTTATTTTCATCTTAAATACATCACTTATAATAAAAAGTAGGTATATACATTTTGAGTTTTAATTCCCCGAATAAACAGGTAATCACACATAAGAGCTCAATATAATATATATTAGAGCATCTACCTACCTATAAATAATTTGTTTTATCCAACTAGTTCCATCGTAATAGCCAACGGTCAATCATATAAATCTTGGGACATAATATTATTGTATTATGCAATAAGAGTAAGTCACTTCAAACAGTTATTGTTTATCGCGTTATTATCTTTTAGATATTAAGAGTAGAGAAATAAATGTAGATATTAAATTTATAAATTTATGAATTTATTTTTTTTATTGAAAATGCTTAATCTTCTACATTGAGATTTGAGAGTGGTTTCTGGTAACAAATTGGATCTATAGTTAGTGCTTTGGAAACTTAAAATTAGAATTTTTTTAATATTCTGGTGAAGCTGAAAAAAATACTGAAAAACGGAAACATAATATATGCAATACTATTAACCTAACCATGAAAACTTCAAATATTAGCCAAATAATTTTATAAGATTTTTTAGACATAAAATATATATTTCAAAATAATTTGACACTATTTCAATATTAATCATAGACATTTAAAATTTTCAACTTTTTAGTTTATTTCGATCTAGGTGTACACTAATTATTTCTAAATATAAATGTTTAAAACTTGAATTTAATGTTATTCATACATTTTAATAACAGGAGTTAAAAAATATAGTCACAATTTTGTTTTATAAGTGATTGAAATTCAAATATGTATTAAAACAATTTTTGTTAATGATATTGTTGTGAATCAAAAAATATTATTCGTAGGTAGATACTTGAAATGGTACACCGCTGGACGACTGTAAACTCTCCCGATTTTAATGACATGAAACTCTCTCGATGGTAATATCTCCCGGGTTTAGTCCAATACTACCTGACGGGAACATGTAAACTCTCCCGGGTTTACTTCAGTACTACCTGACGAGAACATGTAAACTTTCCTGGGTCTACTTCAGCACTACTAAGCTAGGGGAGCATGGGGCCTCCATCTGTATAACTAATAACGTCTTCCACATTGACAATTTCAATTTATTCGCATAATGTAGTGGCAAGTAAGAAATATGTGGCTGCAGAAATTAAACAAATGGTAATATTATATATAATATAAAATAAAAGTAACAGTATAAACAATAAACACATATTTGTATTATAATAAACATGAAAAATACCTCTTTTACAGATAGTACAGAATCAAATTTCAGTTTTTGTGATCAAACCCACTTCTTCTGTATACTTATACCTATTTAGAACATCTATGTAACATTATCGTTTTATGGATCCTACGGACTTAGATATTAGGACAAAACAACTTGATAATGGTAATAATGATAATAGTTATAATAAAATAAAATACAATGTAAAATAATACTAATGAATAATATTGTACTATACAAGGCGATTCACAGAAAAAGTCAATTATATAAAAATAATAATAAAAATAAAAGTCAATGTTGCTGTGAGCAATAATATTATAATATTATAGTATTAAATACAATTTTAATAATATAAAATTTAAAATTATAATCACAATCTCTGCAGTGTAGTCAATTCATAGGGAGAGAAGTTCCCGCTCAGAATCGTTATAATAAAACCTAATACAATTTATTAAAAAATTCTACATTCAATTTTAAATAACAAAAAAATAAGCCAAAATAATGCATATATTTTAACAATCATAACTATTTCACCATGAATTTAATTACATTTTACAAAAGTAATGAGAATATTGAAACTGAAATTACTTGAAACTATTTGAAATATTTCGTCTACGCGTAATTACTGCAGTAAGCGTCCACGTACATTTTAGCGAAAATAAACGGTAGTACTTACCTAAACTTAAGTAGGTTGACCTAACCATCAAGAAATTATATTTTGTAACTTAAAATAACGTTGAATTCATACCATTTATATTAAGTTATTATTCAATATTAATAATAAATATTTCTTAATTCTTCTTATTCTAAAAATGTGTTAATACCTAACCTAACCTACAGTAACTGAGTAACAGAGCTTAAATGTAAAAAATAGCTAACTTCACATTTTTTTTTTACTTGCTCATTTCTTCACTCTAAAATGCAATTTATTATTCGTTTCAACTCCACAACTGTTGAAAAGAAAAAGAACACTTTTCAGTGCTCTTTGAGTTAAATAATATATCGTTTTAGCCATTGTATACTGTCTTGAAAAAAATCTATTCTGCCCGTAAATGACAAAAATCTACACTCAGATTGATAAAATTTAATGAACAATCCTTACACTTTTGGCATGTGTTTCTAGTTGATGTTATCATTTACTTATTCAAATACAAATACAATTTTATAACTTATAATTGACAGTGACAAGACATTGCCATTAGAGAAAAGAAGATATTAAGTAATAATAATGATTGCATATCAAATGTCGATAAATACAATATTGGTAAAAAGATTAATATTATATCACTGAAAAATATTCGAAGTTTATTGGATTAATTCAATTTTGTTGAGTACTGTTATGTACCTAAAATATACATAAATAAAATAAGAACTTTAATATTTTATGTCAGCGCACTATTTGTTTTCCCTCTCCCGCTCTCTCTCTCTCTGACCCACGTGCAACATAGCAAATTTATTATTATTATTATTATTATTATTATTATTATTATTATTATTATTATTATTATCAAACTTATATTAAATAACGTTAGATATCGTGTTTATATATTGTTTTATTACGATATTTCAATTTAAAGCAAGATATTATAATAATTTTTAATCTGTAGGTACTATTTTATAATATATAATCATAACTTACATAAAAACTGTTGTATCTTTAAAAACCAACGTACAAACTACAAACACAAATAATGATTTTAACTTTAAGTTTGTATAAATATATACTAATTATAACACTTATTATAATAATATAATAATAATGTACCATAGTAATATTATGTTTTATCACTCTAATATAAACTAAATATCTAAATCAAACAAGTAACAACACAAGTTTGGTTCTGCAACTGGACGCAAATTTTCTATGTTGCACGTGCGCTGACATCCATCATTATCTTTAGAAATCGTGAAGAAAGGAGTTTGATAACTTTTGAGCTTAAATAATATTATTTTTAATTTTAAATAAAAACAAGACGAATTGTATTAAAATTAGTTTTTTTAAGATAACAACATAAAATAGCAATTTGTCATGCTGTGCGTGGGTCCATCGTCACTCGTCAGATAAAGAAAACATATAGTGCGCAGACATCATCTTAATAATATTATGTTAATATTGTAAACCTATGTCTTATATTCATTTACATTTACATTAATTTAATTATATATATCTATTTATATGTATACACGATATAATTAAAGATGTTATAGGTTTCTAAACCAAATTGACAGTTTTTAGAACTTCTAATATTTTACTTCTGTAAAATATGCAAAAAAATAAGTTATCGGTATTAATAAGTAAATTTTGACCTGCAAATTGTAATATATTATTTAAATTACTTGGGGTCTCAAGAATCAAGTAAATTGGTCAGAGCAATACTGTGCAGTTACATTTCAGAAATTAAAAATTAAGTTATTGAAGTACTTAAATCGAAGATTGTAATGCGTGATTAGAATTTTACTTTTGATAAAATAAAAATCATAAGATTCCTTCTGTGTTTTTTTTGGGATTTTTTTTTTAGTATTATGAGTAACGATCCTACGGTAAACTCGAAAACCTAAACCCTGTTTGAAAAGATAAAAGCACATAGTGGTACCTACCATAATGATACCTATCCTATAAGTATAAATACATTTTTCTATTATTGAAAGTACCTATATAAATTATAATTTTAAGTTTTTACTTTTAAATCAGTTTACTGAATAATTAGTAAGGTATATTATAAAGCTAAATA
Organism: Acyrthosiphon pisum; assembly: GCF_005508785.2. Lineage (NCBI taxonomy): Eukaryota > Metazoa > Arthropoda > Insecta > Hemiptera > Aphididae > Acyrthosiphon > Acyrthosiphon pisum. The sequence goes on along the minus strand of NC_042495.1, from coordinate 3,743,365 downwards.
TGATTCAGCTTATGAAGAATAGTCATTTTATATTTACTGGTTTCGTATACACTGTTTGGATGAATTAATTATCTAAATAAACATCATATTATATAGTAATGGAAAATTTAAACGCAAGTAAAGGCATTTATATTTCTTTGTCTCTTCGTTTCATCTAATTATACAATATTAATTGTATAGGTACATATTGTATTAAAATTATTTAGTTATTTACTTAGTTATATCTAATATGTAATGTAGGTACTTAGTAAATAGTTGTTTTACAACTATACAAAGGATACTGGATACATAAATTAAATATTTAGAAAGCCACCCACAACTCATAAGATTGACAAATTATGACAAATTCACAAATTATTTATTGTCTCTAATTTATATTAAATGTCAATCGTCAAATTCGCTTAGTTTTTCATCACTGCCAGAAAATAAAACTAATATTTATTTTCCATATGAAGTGATGTCTGATTCGCGTAATTACTAAAATCCGTTATCGTGACTACTAAATAGTGATTACAAAAGAATTATCATTAGAGTATAATAAGACATTAAGATATAATTGTTAAAAACACTCGAAGAAATTCACGAATAGGGATTGCCTATACAGCGTGTAAAACAATGGGTATAGGTTAATTGTAAATTAATCTAACCTTACCCTATTTCCGAATGTAGTGAGTATATTTTAGCAAAGCCTCCCTTTTACCAGTAAAAAATTAATATAATATAACCATATATTAATTAAACATTAAAAAAAGTGGGTAAGTGGATGTCGCTCTGCTGTACAGTAGGTTAGAAGTGGGTCACTGTATAATGGACAGTATTAAATTTGAATTCAATGATATAATATCACTGTATAAGAAAAACGATTCTGAGCGGAGACGGTATATCAGTCTATGTATTAGACATATAATATATACTTATCTATGGTATTAAAAAAAAATTCCAAATTAATCATATCATAATATCTATTAGGTACTTATAAGTTATAACGCGTTATACATCAACAAAAAACCGTGGTAAAATCATAGATATATAATAGTATACTTTAGAAGTTTCAAGTACCCACGAATAATATTATACAATCACAACAAATAACTAAAAGAGTTATTCTAGGTTTTTAATATGTAATTTC